>NC_092147.1:3675503-3965503 GCF_045791955.1 Oncorhynchus clarkii lewisi
GATATACGGTAATAAATATATTATATAATGTGGGAAATAGAGTGTCATCACAGTCTTGGATGGACTGTGACCAGAAATCAGACCAATTTCTTTCTTGACTATCCAATTATTAGCCAAATGGGTCCAGGTGCACTATATAGTGAATAGGGTACCGTTTGAGTCACTGAAATAATAGAGTATGATCACTGTGCTGCGGGGCTGCATACCAAACAACCAATGAATGCTGCTGCCAATACATGCTCCACTCCCACCCCCCCCCCCCAAAAAAAACACCCAACACATTCATTTAATTAATTTAATTTCAGTTGCCTGCTGGTACAGCAACTCTCTCCGTTTGCTTTAGAGGATGTTGTGTTGTCCACTCCACACACTACGACAAAAACCAAGAAAGAAAAGTGAGGCTGAAGAAGATGCAGAATGTCTTTACTTGTCACTCAGTATTAACACGTATTCTATATGCCACATGGTTGAAACTACAAATAAACATCAGAAGGAACACATTTATTAAAGTTATCTTTATTTTATTATTTGGTTTTCATTCCAAACATACATTTTCCAATTCTAAGATTGTGTAAAGCAAAACAAAACAAAGAAAATGATATATATATAATTGGTTAATTAAATAACCTACATAAATAAATATTACCCTTAAACTGTCCTCCGTACATTGGCATACACCTTATAGGCTACTTTTAATTAGTACTTTTAATAACTTTAAAAGTACTTTCTCAAAATAAACGTTTTAACGCTATATCAATTGCACAAAAAAAGAGTGAACGGGTTAAGGTTACAAACGTACAAACCTCCCTCTATTTGCTCATAGTTCAGACAGACAGGTAGACAGACAGGCAGACAGACAGGTAACTAGGAGTGGGAGTGGCTGGCTGAAAAGATCCTCAAGGAAATAGCTCAAAACATCGCAAGTTTATTACGGAAATGGCAACGCGATAAATGCCCTTCGCGCAAAGTTAGTTATAGGTTAGGTTATTATCGTAAAGCACCGGGTGACTTACTGTATAGCACGTTGTGACCACGGCTAATGTAAAAAGGAGTTTATAAAATAAATTGTTATTTCGAGGTTATGTCTATTTGAAAATGAATACAAAGTGACCTAAATTAGACTTAAGGGAGATGATTTTTTATAAAAAAAATGATTTTTAGATTTGATATCATGAGGCATAATGTTCTGTGCAAATGGGCCCATATGTATTTTATTTAGGCCTAACTTCAATAACCTCATAGTCATTATTCAAATGGGAGATAAAAAATAGACGTGACACACAGTGTTTACTTTTATGCACCGTGACGCAGTAGCCTGTATTTTTGGAAAGCTGCACGTCTTTTCAACAAAAAAAAACCCAGATCTTATTTCGATAGGTATTGAGCCAGTCGCACTTCATGTTAATATGCACTTACGCGTTGCACACTTGATTTAATTTTGGGGGGCTAGCCGGGCTACTGTCAGTTTGACATGTAGGCCACAATTCATCGCACAGGTGACTTAATGGCAAATTGATACAATGACGATTCTCGATCCATTGTAAAGCTTAGGGCCTTTCACTTCACTTCAACCGTAAATTATTTGCAGTGTTAGATCCACATCAAAATATTATTTAAATTCCACGAGTAGGCTATTAGAGTTGCCTAAAAAAAAAAAAAAAGAAGTCACCTTCTGAGAGAGCCTTGCATTGCACTTATTTAGGAGCGCTTTAGTGTTCATTGCCTTAAGGGGTTTGAAATTCAGGGTTAGCCTCGACCTTGACAAAACGACCTGAGTGGTTCACACTTCAAACAGTATGCTAACTGGTTAAAATCTCTCTGATTTGGAGTAAGAACAAGGGCCAATGAAATATTTGTCCTGTTAGAATAACTAATATTAGGCAAACAGTAGTCGATAAACGTTCTGCGCTGTGCGGGGTTAAGAATGTTGGCCCCATGGCCTTTACATTTGATATGCCGCAGGTAGGCGATGTGTCTGTGTATTAGTCATTAACAAAAACAAATATATGCTATCCTAATTGCAGTCTATTTGTCTTTATTCATTTGAAGGCTAATAAGAGTCGTAAAGGGCATGTAGACTACTTTTGTGTGGCATTAAATAATACCTTATACCAATGTTATTCCAATACTATGAATAGTGTTTTTCATTCGTAATTTGAACATTTTTGGGGGGTAAGATTACGTAATTGAATTTGGAAAGTTTGCTGTAGGGTATATTGACCAACATTGGCTGCTGACGGATGTCAGAGAGAGAGAGAGAGAGAGCGTAAATAGTTAATGCATTGCATAGCAGCGGACGGCAGCGATTATATAGGACAAACTGCATAGTGTTAAACCAGTTGTTAGCCTATAGAGGTTATGGTCAAAATGACCGCAATAACCTAAATGACTAAACAAATGTAACCGATTATAAAACGGCCAGCATACCAAAGCTTTTCCGATGTCAAAGGGATCTTTTTTTGTTTTTATCACCAAAAAGAAGAAGTCCGATTACAATGATTATTTTCTATTGATTAAATGACATTATAGATGATTTATTGCACCCACAACAGAATGCATTATGTTCTCTATGGTGCGCAAATAGCCCGGTTCTAGTAGATTCAAGCTAATTATCACAGCAAATAGGCTAACATCACAGCTTCCTTTCTCACACTGTAGGCTACCACTGTGCCAAACATATAGTCAGATAAACCTGGCAACCCAAAGGCTACAGCGACGGAGAATCGCAGTGATTAAAAGAGAGTTTTCAAGCAAAATGTATTTGATTCACAAATATAATCTAATCCCAAACAAACCCTTGTGATGATTTGCCAGCAGTCCAGAGCAATGAAGGTGGAAACAGGGATGGGATGGGGGGGGGGGGGGGTTAAAAATGAATATTCTCTGCAGGAGAAGCAAAAAAAAATGTAAATACTATCACAACAAATAGGCCTGTACAACGCGTGTCCGTGTGAATAAGCAGTCCAGTTCGGTTCTGTGTAGGTAATGTCTGTGGGTTTCATAAAGGGAAAGGCGACGAATGGACAACTTCGCTTATGTCACGGAATAGCAAATTAGTTCTGTGAATTTAGGGGCTGGACTAAGAGGCAGGGGTTACGTAGGCAACTCTTCTGCCCATGTGACCGTCTAGGTCTGGGAGAATCCAAAAGTAGGGGGTATAAAAATAAAATACTCCATTTCTTTTAAAATATAGAAAAATAGTATAAAATGTACAATCATTTTAGTTTGCTTTTGTAATACACTTGTTCCATAAGTCATGTTGTATAATACGCACGGAAATCAAAATCTCAGAAAGATGATTTCTCAGCCAGCATTAAAACCTGACTCTCCCCTTCCCTCGGAAAGTGGTATCGCCACAAGCTCAAATTCTGAGAATTGAGCTCCTCTGATTCTTAGAACTGGGGTTCTTAGAAGTGGTGATGCAAGAAGTTTCTAGGAAAGCAATATCAGGTGATATTTTTTAAACAATTCTTTTTTTCCCTATGTAATTTGGCGCGAAGTTGTACTCTTCGTTGCAGGTGATGGCGTAGTGCTGGCTGTGTTTCTGAATGTGTTTTATCATGTAAATCTAGGTGATTTAAAGGTGTTTTTGGTGGACTGTTTTAGAGCGCACCGTTTTTGCCGGGTGACAGTGCTCTTGACATGTCTGTTTCTATAATAATATTCCGCTGTCTTCACTTCACTATACGGCTCTCGGTTCGCCTTCTGTCGGTTTTGACAGTGGAGGCGTTTTGATACTGTACTGTGCTGATCGCGAAACAGACATGAGATGACGTGGTTATTCTGTTAGATCTGACTTTACTGCTAATAATGAACAAGGGAGTTCAGTTTAACTAAATGCTGCCTTCTTTATTTTATGCAAAACTTGGTTTAGATCTGACCTGGCTGGATTTTGTGTATTTTGTATTTACTATCAACGGCGTTGCACAGAAAGGATTTCAGTGGTTAATATAACGTGATTCCCATCCGCATAACTAAGTAACTTGCACAGTGTGTTTGGGCTTGTGGCAGATGGGCAGGGGTAGGTGTGTCAGTGTTGTTCTACTACATTGTTTTAGATATCTTGGAGAAAATAATCACATCTAACGTCGGGATCTGGTTGCACGAGATATTGATTGTCTTGTTTCGCAGTGTCCCTGTCTCCCCCTCCACACACACACACACACACACACACACACACACACACACACACCTCACGGAATATGGTTTTTAGTTTGTAGCTTTCCACAGCCTAGTTTACGAGCGCAAGTTTGTACCTGCGTGCTATCTGTCTGGAGCCAGGGATGGATGACTTTAGGCAACATGACAGGAGAACGGAACAACGTCGTAGTTATAGTATTTTGAATGGTTAACGTATACCATGTTGCAGCATTAGAATGTATTTGTTTGCTAAGCTTCCATGCAAGAAGTCTGATTTAAAAAAAATACTTAACTACACTTCAAATCTACTTTTTTTTTAAGTGTCTGAAAGTAGTACCTTTGAATCTCTTCATCTGTGAATTTGATTTGAAGAGTGAATAACCGGAAAAAAAATCATTTTTAACGATTGGAAAATACTAAAGCAATAGTCGTAGATGGGTTGTAGCCTCTGTTGACCGCTGAGAAGAAGCCTGTTTACTTGTGTACATGATTCATTTCGGGTGGTGTCGAGTGGCAGCCTGCGACTTGGCATTGAGTCAGAGTGATAGTACTTGTTCCAATGTGTTATTTGGACGGGCTGGCTCAACATGCTATTCCACGTGAAGAAACGGTCCTTTTAAAAACATTTATTACAATGGCTTGGACGGGGGGGACATGACGTGGTAGGAAGTTAGGATACCCGTTTAAAAAGCAGACTGTAGCCTAAACAAACCAACTTTGACAAGTGTTCTCAAAATATGCTCAAGTCTTGTTGTGCGTTGCAATTACTTGATGTTATTGCCAGAACACAGCGTTTCCTAACCTCGGTCCTGGGGACATCCCTGTGTGCACGTTTTTATTTTTGCCCTAAAAATAATAAAAACGTGCTGATTCATGAGATGATTTGAATAAACTGAGTAGTGCTAGGAAAAACCCCAAACTTGCACCCATTGGGGTCTCCAGGACCGAGTTTGGGAAACTCTGCCAAAACGTGTTCTCTTGCGCCTGACTACCCGCTATTTATATTGCGGAAGAGCACACGACACGCATACATTTCTAGGCTAGCTTAATATATTGATGACATCTTGTGGTGAATCATATTTAAATATTCATGGAGCAGTTTACCCTGTAATCTACTTTTTGATTGCATTAAATATTTAAGTGTAGTTTTGTTATTATTGTTAATAATAGTCAATCATCCGGTCTTCTGTCAGTGCACAGTAAAGTTACATCTGGCAACTTTTGTCTGTCGCATTCATACAAACTTGACATGCTAAAAAAAAAAGAAGGTTTCTCTCCATCTCAGATTATGTGTGAATAAATAGTGGTACGGTAGTTCTTTTTTTAATTAACGATATCGCCGGGAAAATGTAACTCTGGAGTGTGTCGTTGATTCGGATGGAAAATGACTTCGAATCCGATACAGAATGTTCAATACGTCAGAAGTGCCCTGATGATGGCACACACTTTATCATTTGCCATAGCCGGTGTGTCAACCAGACAGGTGTGTGGTGTAGTATACTGTACTCTTGGGAAGAAGTTGCCAACACCTGGCGTCTTGTATTTCTCTACTATATCATGTCCTGTTTCCATGCTGAATGTGACAGTGTTGCTATGTGACATTTAATGATAAGCTGCCACCTAACCACAGGCGTTGACTGCCTAACGCAGGGCTAGACTTTCTGAATAAGGGTGCCGGGGCTGTCATTCATCCTCGAACATTCACGTTTGTGTGGCAACAATAAAGAAGTCAAGTGTTCTCCCACTTGCTGAACAGAAAATGTTACTTGAATGCTCCATACTTTATGCTGTCCAATGGCGCTGCCTGTTGGCTGCAAACCTCTACTGCAATCAGGGATATGATGAGAAGCGACGAGGGCAATTTCCTATATTAAAATAACCAATATTTTTAAAAGAGCCCGATGCACCCAGCCTTCCTGCCATGCTTTCTCTGGTATATCTTAATGTCTCAGTAAAACTACTGTCTCGGGACCAGGGCTCTCCATACCCTGTAGATGTTGGCTCCAACCCCAGTTGTAACTAACCTGATTTAATTTGATCAATCAGATGTGCTAGATTAACTCTCCAGGAACAGGGTTGGAGAGCCCTCCAGGTTGAACCACGTACCACCGGTTCTCACCTTCAAAATAGCAGGTATTTGATGAATAACCAGTATATAACCTTATGTATATCCATGGCACTGACCATGGGGAATTTATTTTTGTATTTTTCCAGAGCTCGACAAGATGGCTTGCGCAGCAGACAGCTGTATCCAATTCACGCGTCACGCCAGCGACGTGCTGCTGAACCTCAACCGGCTGCGGAGCCGGGACATCCTCACAGATGTCACCATCCTGGTCAACAGACAGCAGTTCCGCGCTCACAAGACTGTCCTCATGGCCTGCAGGTGTGTTGACTCCCAAGCCCCAGTATGTGTACCAGTCTGTGTCATCATGCCTTGTCCTTGTCATGCCAAAACAGTGTTTTTGGTGTTGACATACTAGCACAAACAGATCTAGCACCAGGCTCTGTCCCACTTTTACCCCCCCCCCACACTTTCTGTCACGCTTGTACCCAGTTTTGCATGTTGCTGTTCTGTACTTGATATTTAAAGTCCCTTTCCTGTCTCTGTTTCTCTCACACACTGTTCTGTGCCCGGGTTCCCGATCTCCATGGAACTTATGCTTACTAGTGTTTTAACGATGCAGCTTTCCTACAACGGCCTGAAGACGTAACATCAAATCAAATCTATTTATAAAGCCCTTCTTACATTCAGCTGATATCTCAATGTGCTGTACAGAAACCCAGACCTAAAAAAAAAACCAAAACAGCAAGCAATGCAGGTGTAGAAACATGCGTTTCTTTTCCAAAACACAACGAGAGAGAACGTTCACTAAGTGTGTCGTTGAGGCAGTGTTAATGTTGACAGGATGGAAAGGAAGCACTGCTCTCGGATCAGAGTTCTCCCTTACCAGTCTTACCTTAACCTTGAGAATTATTCCACAATACTGACGATGGATCAGCTCCTAGAGAGATATTACCACCCATGGCTGAAAAGATTGAGACGAGATTTATTCCAATACTCTATAATAATGCACTGAATCAAGACTTGTCACAGACATTTGCTGGTTCTACTTTATTTTACTCTTATCTATCCTGCCCTGCCTTCATGTACATATCTACCTCAAATACCTTATTATTATCTATCCTGCCCTGCCTTCATGTACATATCTACCTCAAATACCTTATTATTATCTATCCTGCCCTGCCTTCATGTACATATCTACCTCAAATACCTCATTATTATCTATCCTGCCCTGCCTTCATGTACATATCTACCTCAAATACCTCATTATTATCTATCCTGCCCTGCCTTCATCTACATATCTACCTCAAATACCTCATTATTATCTATCCTGCCCTGCCTTCATGTACATATCTACCTCAAATACCTCATTATTATCTATCCTGCCCTGCCTTCATGTACATATCTACCTCAAATACCTCATTATTATCTATCCTGCCCTGCCTTCATCTACATATCTACCTCAAATACCTAATTATTATCTATCCTGCCCTGCCTTCATCTACATATCTACCTCAAATACCTTATTCAAAATATAAACGCAACATGCAACAATTTCAAAGATTTTACTGAGTTATAGTTCATATAAGGAAATCAGTCAATTGAAATAAATTCATTAGGCCCTAATCTATGGATTTCACATGACTGGGTAGGAGTGCAGCCATGGCTGGTCCTTGGTGGGCACTGGGGAGCCAGTCCCAGCCAATCAATGAGGTTTTCCCCCACAAAATGGCTTTTTTTACCCAACAGAAATACTCAGTGTATGGCGTCGTGTGAGCGAGCGGCCATCACCTCATGTTTCAGCATGATAATGCACGGCCCCATGTCATAAGGATCTGTAAACAATTCCTGGAAGCTTAAAAAATGTCCCAGTTCTTCCATGGCCTGCATACTCACCAGACATGTCACCCATTGAGCATGTTTGGGATGCTCTGGATCAACGTGTACGACAGCGTGTTCCAGTTCCCTCCAATATCCAGCAACTTCAAACAGCCATTGAAGAGGAGTGGGACAACATTCCACAGGACACAATCATCATCCTGATCATCTCTATGTGAATGAGATGTGTCGCGCTGCATGAGGCAAATGGTCACACCAGATACTGACTGGTTTTCTGATCCACGCCCCTACCTTTTTCTAAGGTATCTGTGATCAACAGATGCATATCTGTATTCCCAGGTCATGTGAAATCCATAGATCTGTTCAGTAATAGTTGGTGCTATTGCCATATACACCTGTCAAATCTACTCCGATCCCCACATACACACTTCCAGGATGATTGATTTCTAACTGCCTAGGTTACTCTGAGGCAAAGGGGGAAGGAATTCAAAGATGCAGAGTGATCATAGTGACCTTCATTTATGAATTGTTTTAAAGTGTGAAGATGCAACAAAACAATCAGATCATAATTTGAAAAGAAAAGATGCAGCACATTTAAAAATTAAAAATATATATATTTTTTAAATGTTAAACTTGACGTTTTTGGCCTTTGTCAATGACTTTCGTCAAAAACAATGACAGACTGAATGAGACAACTACATAGGCCATATGGATAAGGGAAGACAATTAGCGTTGGACACTAGTCATCTGGCGGTGTCAATGAGATGTGTCTATCAATACAAGTAAGAGCCACAGGGTTCAGAGGTATTGTGGTCAATGGCGCCACCTAGTGGACAACAATTATAGAAAACAAATCACAAGAGAACGATCGAATGGAGACCTAGGTGGGAAATTAGTGATTTAAAAAAAATTATTGTGTCAAGTCATGACGGCCAACTCGCATGGAAACCGTTGTATCCTGATAAAATGATCATACCGATGATAGTTACACACCTAGCTACGTACATTCCTACTGAAACGCAAAACAATTTTTTTTTAAAGTGTTTTCTAACTTATCTCGTCGCTTCTTCCAAGCTTTGGAAATAACATTTGCATACCAGGAAAACTTTTTTTTCTGAATAGCCATTCAAGTTTTTCAAAAGTACTACTACAGAATAGTTCTGTGTTTTTTTTTTTTGCATTTAAAAAAAAAAATAAGGTTTCTCTTAAATCATAAAGTGCAGTTCATTCTTGATCTCCCCTAAATCAGACTATACACAGCCACTCTTTATCTATGGCGTTGAACCTCCCTATTTATATTGCCAGAGGCAGTATCCCGGTTCTGATCACAAGGATATTTTAATTATTGTTAGGTGACGGGTGTCAGGGTTCGAGATGTGTTTTTATTTTTATTTTATTAATCTTGTTAGAAGTTGAGTTCTTTTGTCGCTAAAGGGTTAACTTGTGTTTGATCATGTTGACGTCGCATCATAACTTGATTCTAAATGTGTTGTAGAGCAAATTCCTTTGTCCAAGGGTAATTGTATGTTTGATCCCAGTTGAAAACCTCTAGTATGTCGTTAACACTGTTCCATAACCTTATTTCACTCCTCTGCCTTACTTTCACTGGGCTCCCAACCCATGTCTCCTTGAATAGCAAGGCTTGGGGAAAGCTTATACACTCCTCCAAGGAAACATCTTGTAGCTCTGTTTTGAATAGTTAACCTTATTTCACAACTAACTAACCCTAACCCCTAACCCCTAACCCTAACCCCTAACCCTAACCCCTAACCCTAACCCTAACCCCTAACTCCTAACCTTATTTCACAACTAACTAACCCCTAACCCCTAACCTTATTTCACAACTAAAAAAAACCCCTAACCCCAATTTCACCCAATATATATATATATATATATATATATATATATATATAATATATATATACCTTATATATCACAACTACCTAACCCCTAACCCCTAACCTTATTTCATATAAAATAAAAAAAACATTTCATTATATATATATATATATATATATATATATTTCACATATTATATATATATATATATATATATATATATGTGTGTTGGAAATATGTGAAATTGGGAGAATATATATATATATATTCACATTTTATACTTGACAAGCATCTCCCTCATTCCAGCTCTTGGCACTGTGCATACAGATGGTCACGGCTCTGTGTCAATTTCCGTGCGTACTCAAAGCAAACGTTCATATTGATAAATCTCAAATTTTTCAGTGGAAATTATCCCACACATGATTGACGACTACACGTGATTGATAAATCAGTCCCCAAGTGTGCAAAGCTCTTAGACTTACCCAAAGGTGATTCTAACTAATGTGTAATAAACTGGGTGGTTCGAGACCTGTTTTATAACAGCAATAAGGCACCTCGGGAGTTTGTCGTAAATGACCAAGCACTCCGTGTCGCGTCGTGCCTAAGAACAGCCCTTAGCCGTGATATATTGGCCATATACCACACCGCCCTCGTGCCTTA
Organism: Oncorhynchus clarkii lewisi; assembly: GCF_045791955.1. Lineage (NCBI taxonomy): Eukaryota > Metazoa > Chordata > Actinopteri > Salmoniformes > Salmonidae > Oncorhynchus > Oncorhynchus clarkii. Next base: position 3,686,047 of record NC_092147.1, read on the forward strand.
CAGCTTAATTGACTCAGGGGTTGCGAAATACTTATGCAAAATGTGATTTTTATGTATTTCATTTTCAAGAAATTAATTGCATTTCTAAACATCTTTTGACTTTGTCATTATGAGGTATTGTGTTTTTAGATGGGTGAGAATCCATCTTGAATTCAGGCTGTGGACTAAGTCGAGGGGTGTGAATTCTCTCTGTGACGGTTCTGTAGATCTGAACTGGGCTTTCGCTGGAAGCACATTCATCTCCTTCTCTTGTAATGGAAAGAAATGGTCCGCTTTAGTCGTTTGCACACCAGTATCTCTACCTGTACATGACCATCTGATCATTTATCACTCCAGTATCATTACCTGTACATGACCATCTGATCATTTATCACTCCAGTATCTCTACCTGTACATGACCATCTGATCATTTATCACTCCAGTATCATTACCTGTACATGACCATCTGATCATTTATCACTCCAGTATCTCTACCTGTACATGACCATCTGATCATTTATCACTCCAGTATCATTACCTGTACATGACCATCTGATCATTTATCACTCCAGTATCTCTACCTGTACATGACCATCTGATCATTTATCACTCCAGTATCTCTACCTGTACATGACCATCTGATCATTTATCACTCCAGTATCTCTACCTGTACATGACCATCTGATCATTTATCACACCAGTAGTATCCCTGTACATGACCATCTGATCATTTATCACACCAGTATCTCTACCTGTACATGACCATCTGATCATTTATCACACCAGTATCTCTACCTGTACATGACCATCTGATCATTTATCACGCCAGTATCTCTACCTGTACATGACCATCTGATCATTTATCACTCCAGTGTTAATCTGCTAATTGTAATTATTTGCCTACCTCCTCATGCCTTTTGCACACAATGTGTATATATAGACTCCCCTTTTTCTACTGTGTTATTGACTTGTTAATTGTTTACTCCATGTGTAACTCTGTGTTGTCTGTTCACACTGCTTTGCTTTATCTTGGCCAGGTCGCAGTTGTAAATGAGAACTTGTTCTCAACTAGCCTACCTGGTTAAATAACATTTTAAAAAGTCACTCACAATCGTTCTGAAGTTATCGGCAGAGATAAAACATCTTTATTTAAATCTTTTTTTGCATTTAGCTGAGATCTCCTGTGTGACGAGGAAGGGCGACATGGCATCTAACAACGTACTTAGCTGTTCTACAAGTGGTCTGAGGCAGATGTGAAATAAGTGTTTTCAGGAGCAACTTTAGGTTTGGTTTAGGGAAACCGCTCTGATGCTCCTACGAACGTTCTAATGCTGAATGTAGCCTTAAGATGCTTTTAGGAAGCAGCTCGGAGAGCTAACGATCGGTCCCCCCCGTGTGTCTGTCTCCCATGTCCCCCCCCCCCCCCCTGTGTGTCTGTCTCCCATGTCCCCCCCCCCCCCTGTGTGTCTGTCTCCCATGTCCCCCCCCCCTGTGTGTCTGTCTCCCATGTCCCCCCCCCCCCCTGTGTGTCTGTCTCCCATGTCCCCCCCCCCCCTGTGTGTCTGTCTCCCATGTCCCCCCCCCTGTGTGTCTGTCTCCCATGTCCCCCCCCCCCCTGTGTGTCTGTCTCCCATGCCCCCCCCCTGTGTCCCCCCCCCTGTGTGTCTGTCTCCCATGTCCCCCCCCCTGTGTGTCTGTCTCCCATGCCCCCCCCCTGTGTCTGTCCCCCCCCTGTGTGTCTGTCTCCCATGTCTCCCCCCTGTGTGTCTGTCTCCCATGTCCCCCCCCCCCTGTGTGTCTGTCTCCCCCCTGTGTGTCTGTCTCCCATGTCCCCCCCCCCCCCTGTGTGTCTGGCTCCCATGTCCCTCCCCTGTGTGTCTGTCTCCCATGTCTCTCCCCTGTGTGTCTGTCTCCCATGTCCCTCCCCTGTGTGTGTCTCCCATGTCCCTCCCCTGTGTGTCTGTCTCCCATGTCCCTCCCCTGTGTGTCTGTCTCCCATGTCTCCCCCCGTGTGTCTGTCTCCCATGTCCCCCCCCGTGTGTCTGTCTCCCATGTCCCTGTGTGTCTGTCTCCCATGTCCCTCCCCCGTGTGTCTGTCTCCCATGTCTCCCCCCTGTGTGTCTGTCTCCCCCCTGTGTGTCTGTCTCCCATGTTGCTGTTATGTACAGCACATATCTTTGTCCTCTCCTCTCTCTCTAGTGGATTGTTCTACACTATATTTACGGACTCTCTGACCAGTCTGTCACTGTACTGAACACGATTCTCTCTCTCTCTAGTGGGTTGTTCTACACTATATTTACGGACTCTCTGAAGTGTAACCTGAATGCCATCAGTCTGGACCCCAAGGTGGACCCCGAGGGGTTTGCCATCCTCCTGGAGTTCATGTACACCTCTAGACTGACGCTGAAGGAGAGTCTGATCATGGCGATCATGAACACAGCCATCTACCTACAGATGGATCACGTTGTGGACACCTGCCACAGATTCATCAAATCCAGGTACATGGACCGGGAATGGATGTCAAACGATCTATTTTTTTAATTGAAGGGGGGGGGGGTAATCAGAAAGAAGAGGGTCTAAATGTGGTGGAGTCGGATGACTAACCTGTACGCCAGACTCCGGTACAGTTAACAACCGTCTTATTTGCATATTACGACCTGTCAAGAGGCGTGCACAGCGACAATTAGAAAGTGTGGAATATTTTAAAAAAGAAACAATTTATCACAAAGTTTGTGTCATGTAAACTCTGGTGTCCGGTGTCTGCCGTGTTCAGGTTCCGTTGTCTCATCTTTCCTCTTCATCTATCCTCCTCACAGCGACCCTGGCCAGGCCAACAAGCTACCCAGAGATGAGTTCTTGGTCAGCCCCTTGCTTTTACCTCAGGGCGTCCATGCATACCGGCCCCACGATGTGGTCGACAACCTGCCCGGCCGGGTCGGCCCCTTCAGAGACGGGAGGCCCTACGCCTCCAGCATGTTCAACGGGGTCAATTCCCCCAGCAACTACCACCTCTACGGTCAGTTCCCCGTCCAGGGGTTCCCTTTCCCTCTCTGCAAGCTGACAGACGCCAAAAACACATTCGCTGACTTCTCTAAAGGCGGGATCCACCACAAGCACTGTTCCCCCCCGGACACGGGCAGCGCCATGAGGGTTGATTACAGCCGAGCGGTGAGCGGGGGCTCGGCCAGCATCCACCATACAGCCAGCTACGTCTCCTCCAGGGAGGAGGAGATGAGGAAGGAGAGCCATGAGGGAGGGGTCAGCCAGACTGGTGGGGTGGGAGGCTCCAGGAAGAGAGGGTTCGCCGCGGCGGCCCACGAGCAGCAGAAGGTGGTTCTGGGTAAGGAGCACGGTCCTCAGACGACAGAGGAAGACATGAGCCAGCAGCACTACCCTCTGGGGATCTCCTCAGCTGGACGGAAGGGCCTGATGAGTAGCCCTCAGAGCCCGCTCAAATCGGACTGCCAGCCTAACTCCCCCACCGAGTCCAGCAGCAGTAAGAACGCAGGTCTCTCCCTGGCCGGCCGGTGTGGTGCCCTGCCCCTACAGGGCAGCCAGGATCCCAAGGCACGCAACTGGAAGAAATACAAGTTTATCGTGCTCAATCAGAGAGCCACCAAGGAGGAGGATGTTGGGCCGCAGGAGCCGGTGGTCTGCTCCCCCCAGCGCCTGGGTCTGCCCCCCTACCTCCACCCCTCAGACTCAGAGCACCTGGACCCGCAGGCCAACACCAAGATCAGTGAGCACGGAGAGGACCTGCCGGCCCCACAGGCCTCCCGACTCCACAACATCAACAGGTGAGCCCTACAGTCATATCGATAATAAAACTAAAGCGCAACAGTAGCTTGATTGTTCCCAATTTGATGTGAGCAAAATGTCTAGGACTTTACGGCCTTTTGTCTCTTTGCAATCTCCACATGAAATGAACAGGAAGTGATATTTTTGTTGTCGTTGCCAGTATCACTTAACAAAACTCTCCAGTTAAGCTGTTTTATCCATCAAACCCAATTCACAAGATTTAAGAGCAAATATAAGTGATAATTCACACTACCCTAGTTAACGTCTTTCCACTGGGTCGCCTGCCCGTAGCGTTTCTCTCTCTCCTCGTCTCTTACGGGCTGTGTTGTCGTGTGGAGGAATGATGTCTGACACGCAGCCGTTTGTGTCTCCAGAGCTCTGGAGGGATCACAGAGGAGCGCTGACAGCCACTCCTCTGTCTACATCAGCCACTTAAAGTGCACCTCCTGTGGTGCCCCGCCCCCGCAGCACTCTGAAGTGTGTCCCAACACCCCGGCTTCCTGTTTAGCGGAGGACATGATGTCAGAGTTACACTCGGAGTACTCCGACTCCAGCTGTGGTGAGCACACGCTGCTTTTTAAACATTGGCCGTGTTCCAAATGACTGCTTGTATAGTGCACTATATGAGGAAAGTAGTGCACTATATGAGAAAAGTAGTGCACTATATAGGGGATATAAGGAAAGTAGTGCACTATATAGGGGATATAAGGAAAGTAGTGCACTATATGAGGAAAGTAGTGCACTATATAGGGGATATGAGGAAAGTAGTGCACTATATAGGGGATATGAGGAAAGTAGTGCACTATATAGGGGATATAAGGAAAGTAGTGCACTATATGAGGAAAGTAGTGCACTATATAGGAGATATAAGGAAAGTAGTCCACTGTATAGGGGATATGAGGAAAGTAGTCCACTGTATAGGGGATATGAGGAAAGTAGTGCACTATATGAGGAAAGTAGTGCACTATATGAGGAAAGTAGTGCACTATATGAGGAAAGTAGTGCACTATATAGGGGATATAAGGAAAGTAGTGCACTATATAGGGGATATAAGGAAAGTAGTGCACTATATGAGGAAAGTAGTGCACTATATATATACATACAGTGGGGCAAAAAAAGTATTTAGTCAGCCACCAATTGTGCAAGTTCTCCCACTTAAAAATATGAGAGAGGCCTGTAATTTTCATCATAGGTACACTTCAACTATGACAGACAAAATGAGAAAAAATTGTAGGATTTTTAATTAATTAATTTGCAAATTATGGTGGAAAATAAGTATTTGGTCAATAACAAAAGTTTATCTCAATACTTTGTTATACACCCTTTGTTGGCAATGACAGAGGTCAAACGTTTTCTGTAAGTCTTCACAGGGTTTTGTCCTAACAGTCCTAATGGCCAGTCTCTCTAACTGCTTATAAAACAGTCCTAATGGCCAGTCTCTCTGGCTGCTTATAAAACAGTCCTAATGGCCTGTCTCTCTAGCTGCTTATAAAACAGTCCTAATGGCCAGTCTCTCTGGCTGCTTATAAAACAGTCCTAATGGCCAGTCTCTCTAACTGCTTATAAAACAGTCCTAATGGCCAGTCTCTCTAACTGCTTATAAAACAGACCTAATGGCCAGTCTCTCTAACTGCTTATAAAACAGTCCTAATGGCCAGTCTCTCTGGCTGCTTATAAAACAGTCCTAATGGCCAGTCTCTCTAGCTGCTTATAAAACAGTCCTAATGGCCAGTCTCTAGCTGCTTATAAAACAGTCCTAATGGCCAGTCTCTCTAGCTGCTTATAAAACAGTCCTAATGGCCAGTCTTTCTAGCTGCTTATAAAACAGTCCTAATGGCCAGTCTCTCTGGCTGCTTATAAAACAGTCCTAATGGCCAGTCTCTCTAACTGCTTATAAAACAGTCCTAATGGCCAGTCTCTCTGGCTGCTTATAAAACAGTCCTAATGGCCAGTCTCTCTGGCTGCTTATAAAACAGTCCTAATGGCCAGTCTCTCTGGCTGCTTATAAAACAGTCCTAATGGCCAGTCTCTCTAGCTGCTTATAAAACAGTCCTAATGGCCAGTCTCTCTGGCTGCTTATAAAACAGTCCTAATGGCCAGTCTCTCTAGCTGCTTATAAAACAGACCTAATGGCCAGTCTCTCTGGCTGCTTATAAAACAGTCCTAATGGCCAGTCTCTCTGGCTGCTTATAAAACAGTCCTAATGGCCAGTCTCTCTAGCTGCTTATAAAACAGTCCTAATGGCCAGTCTCTCTGGCTGCTTATAAAACAGTCCTAATGGCCAGTCTCTCTAACTGCTTATAAAACAGACCTAATGGCCAGTCTCTCTGGCTGCTTATAAAACAGTCCTAATGGCCAGTCTCTTTAACTGCTTATAAAACAGTCCTAATGGCCAGTCTCTCTAGCTGCTTATAAAACAGTCCTAATGGCCAGTCTCTCTAGCTGCTTATAAAACAGTCCTAATGGCCAGTCTCTCTGGCTGCTTATAAAACAGTCCTAATGGCCAGTCTCTCTGGCTGCTTATAAAACAGACCTAATGGCCAGTCTCTCTAACTGCTTATAAAACAGACCTAATGGCCAGTCTCTCTGGCTGCTTATAAAACAGTCCTAATGGCCAGTCTCTCTAACTGCTTATAAAACAGTCCTAATGGCCAGTCTCTCTAGCTGCTTATAAAACAGTCCTAATGGCCAGTCTCTCTAGCTGCTTATAAAACAGTCCTAATGGCCAGTCTCTCTAGCTGCTTATAAAACAGTCCTAATGGCCAGTCTCTCTAGCTGCATATAAAACAGTCCTAATGGCCAGTCTCTCTAGCTGCTTATAAAACAGTCCTAATGGCCAGTCTCTCTAGCTGCTTATAAAACAGTCCTAATGGCCAGTCTCTCTGGCTGCTTATAAAACAGTCCTAATGGCCAGTCTCTCTGGCTGCTTATAAAACAGTCCTAATGGCCAGTCTCTCTAGCTGCTTATAAAACAGACCTAATGGCCAGTCTCTCTGGCTGCTTATAAAACAGTCCTAATCCTGATTGATTGTTTCCGATCTGTCTTACAGAAAATGGTACGTTCTTTTGTAACGAATGTGACTCCAAGTTTGCGGAAGACGAAACCCTGAAGCGCCACGTGCTGCAGGCCCACAGTGACAAGCCATACAAGTGCGACCGTTGTCAGGCTGCTTTTCGCTACAAAGGAAACCTCGCCAGCCACAAGACTGTCCATACAGGTTCGTACAGGCTTTCAAGATGGTTTTCTCAATAACTGTGCTTAGTTTATTTTGCTTGCAGCCCCCTGGCCACAGAGGCTAAATTTACCAGCTTGCTAAATCCATCACGTAATTTTGATCTGTGAAATAACCCATAAGTCCATTTTCAGTAAAGTTTGGTAGCTGACGGTTTGTTCTGCATGTTGTTGCGTTGCAGGAGAGAAGCCGTATCGCTGCAACATCTGTGGCGCTCAGTTCAACAGACCAGCTAACCTCAAGACCCACACTCGTATCCACTCAGGAGAAAAGCCATACAGATGTGAGACGTGCGGAGCTCGATTCGTGCAGGTGAGCCGAGTCTTTCTGTCTGGTTTCAACAAGTCACAGAGGGAATCAATGCTGTTATTTGTTGCTTCCTGCCTGAGGCTGGCCCAGTGTGGGTACGACCCCCCCCCCCCCCCCTCCCTCTCTCTACGCTACATTACCCTCTTTCTCAGTTTCCCCCCACTAATCTCATACTATTCCTGAAAATAAAATGGCTTGGGATAGATGCTGTGATCACTCACCACCACACCGACCCAGTTGTCTCATAATGTTGTTGTCATGGTCAGGTTGCCCATCTCCGTGCCCATGTGCTGATCCACACCGGGGAGAAGCCATACCCGTGCGAGATCTGCGGAACGCGTTTCCGTCACCTGCAGACGCTGAAGAGTCACCTGCGCATACACACAGGAGAAAAGCCCTATCATGTAAGTACACCAACTAGGTGTGTGTGTGTGTGTGTGTGTGTGTGCGGACACAGGACAGAAAACGGAGCAAATCATTGTTCTTATTTATTTATTTTTTTCAGTGTGAGAAATGCAACTTGCACTTTCGCCACAAGAGTCAGCTTCGATTGCACCTCAGACAGAAACACGGAGCGATTACCAACACCAAGATCCAGTACCGCACGTCCACCACAGAGCTGCCAACAGACCCGACCAAGGCGTGCTGAACTCGAGCAGGCAGATAGTCTAACAGACGGGCCAATCTTGACCACGACATTCAATGACCCCCCCCCCCCCCCCCAACCAACGCGTACAATCATCCCAAAAATTGTAGTGCCACACTGTGTCGATCAGGTGATGGTCCAGTAACATGGCAGTGTGTGTGCCATTCGAAACGGGTTTCCTCTAACATGTGAACGTAGTACCATCTATGGTATCTTAGTCAATTGTATTGTTTCTATATAAAAACGTATAGATATAATTGTGCTGGGAGTGTTTTTTTTTTTAATATATATATAAGCTTTGAAGGGTCTATAAAAAGCTTTATTTTGTTGAGAGAAAGGATGGAGTGTTACATAAATCCAGTTAGAGGATACAGTATTTTATATTAAATCACTTTTTCTGAAAAGTATTGACATTTTCGATTGGATGGGTGTTAGTATATTTTTAAGGTAAATGGTATTTCTGGCTGTAATAAAGATTTCACAATTTTTCTATAAATTTTTCTAATTTAGATGTACATGTTAGTCCATGTATATTTGACCCTTTTCATGTCACAACAACAACAAAAAAACAAAAAAACAATTCTGAACTCAAGAAGGACTGGTGATCTAAGTGGACAGAATGACGCATAACGACATAGTTACTACTCTTACCAATAGTTACCAATCAATGAAGTGGGGAACTGCAAACATAAGCATTGTGACATACTGTGTAATAAATTTGAACTGTATCCACTGGGTTGCCCTCTGCTGGCAGAGTCAATCTAGAATTAAAATGTTAAAAAACATGCATTTTCGAGGTACTGCTTTTTGAGTATGGACCAAGAAGATATTTTTTTGTTTCAAAATGTATTTGTATTTGATCTGATGTGTGTTTTTTGTTGTTTTTGTTTAAGTGAACGTTCCCAGTCGTCGTTGTACTAGAAGCTACAGTGAAACAGGTGTATCAGATGTTGTTTGTACATACACTGTGTACTGAAGGTGCCTTCTCTATGGTGACTGAATTCATTTCTATTCAGCCCAGTTCTGTTTATGAAAAGGTACAACTCAAGGACAGCACTAGTCCTAGTTTTTTATTTTGTGTGTGTTTTAATAAAAAAATAATTAAAAAAAATAATACTTTTCACCTTATGACATAAATTCATCATTGCTCGAGCTGTAAATCTTCAGGATTTGTTTTGGGATTGGGCTTCTTTTTCTTTTTAAGTTTTAAAACTGCATTCAACGTGTTGTACAGTTATAGATGTATGCATGTAAAATAAAGGTATTGCATTTCTATAACGAGTGAATTGTATTCATTTTAATAGAAGACTAGCATGTTATGTTACCAGAAACATAGAATGCACATTTTAATAGAAGACTAGCATGTTATGTTATCAGAAACATAGAATGCACATTTTAATAGAAGACTAGCATGTTATGTTATCAGAAACATAGAATGCACATTTTTTTATTTGTCATATGCAAAGACTATTCTTCAAATGCTACCTAATGTGGTAGACGATTCTTATTTTACAAGTAGCAGATCACAAGGCATCTTGTCAATCGCCAGACATATTCCTTCAGTGGTTTTCAGATCATGGTACCGTATTGAAACAACACTATGGAATTGTATTTCATGTGAAAACCCCCTTAACTGCTGATGTTTCATGAGTTTAATTGAAACAGAGACAAATATACTGAACAAAAATATGCAACGAGCAACAAATTCAAAGATTTTACTGAGTTACAGTTAATATGAGGAAAATCGGCCAATTTAAATAAGGTCATTAGGTCCTAATCTATGGATTTCACATGACTGGGAATACAGATATGCATCTGTTGGTCACATATCTTAAAAAAAAAAAAAAATAGGTCTCACAATGGGCCTCAGGATTTCATCAAGGTATTTTTGTGCATTCAAATTGCCATCGGTAAAATGCAACTGTGTTCGTTGCCCGTAGCTTATACCTGTCCATACCATAACCCCACTGCCAACGTGGTACACTTTGTTCACAACGTCGACATCAGCAAACCGCTCACCCATGCGACGTCGTACACATGCTCTGCAGTTGTGAGGCCGGTTGGACGTGCTAACAAATTCTCTAAAATGAGTTGGAGGCGGCTTATGATAGATAAATGAACATTCAATTATCTGGCAACAGTTTTGGTGGACATTCCAGCAATCTACTAACACTACCCCATAATGACAAAAACAGGTTTTAAGAAATGTATTAAAAATAAAAAAACAACATACCTTATTTACATCAGTATTCAGACCCTTTGCTATGAGACTTTGAAATTGAGCTCCGGTGCATCCTGTTTCCATTGATCATCCTTGAGAATGTTTCTTCAACTTGATTGGCGTCTATCTGTGGTAAATTCATTTGATTGGACATGATTTGGAAAGGCACACACCTGTCTATATAAGGTCCCACAGTTGACAATGCATGTCAGAGCAAAAATCAAGCCATGAGGTCGAAGGAATTGTCTGAAGAGCTCCGAGGCGCAGATCTGGGGTAGGGTACCAAAAAATGTCTTCAGCATTGAAGGTCCCCAAGAACATAGTGACCACCATCATTCTAAAATGGAAGAAGACTCTTTCTAGATCTGGCCGCCCGGCCAAACTGAGCAACCGGGGGAGAAGGGCCTTGGTCAGGGAGGTGACCAAGAACCCGATGGTCACTCTGACAGAGCTCTAGAGTACTAAGTGAATGTGGGTGTGAGCATTGTGTGATTCACAAGGCCGCAGGGCCAGACGGATTACCAGGACATGCGCTGACCAACTGGTAAGTGTCTTCACTGACATTTTAAACCTCTCCCTGTCCGAGTCTGTAATACCAACATGTTTTAAGCAGACCACCATAGTGCCAGTGCCTTAAAGCCGGATTTGGATACAAAAATATTTCCCAAGCTTTAAACATCCCAAGGAGCACTGTGCAAGCGATAATATTGAAATGGAAGGAGTACGTTATGTTTGGCGTAAAAGCAACACAGCTCATCACCCTGAACACACCATCCCCACTGTCAAACATGGTGGTGGCAGCATCATGGTTTGGGCCTGCTTTTCTTCAGCAGGGACAGGGAAGATGGTTAAAATTTATGGGAAGATGGATGGAGCCAAATACAGGACCATTCTGGAAGAAAACCTGATGGAGTCTGCAAAAGACCTGAGACTGGGACGGAGATTTGTCTTCCAACAAGACAATGATCCAAAACATAAAGCAAAATCTACAATGGAATGGTTCAAAAATAAACATATCCAGGTGTTAGAATGGCCAAGTCAAAGTCCAGACCTGAATCCAATCGAGAATCTGTGGAAAGAACTGAAAACTGCTGTTCACAAATGCTCTCCATCCAACCTCACTGAGCTCGAGCTGTTTTGCAAGGAGGAATGGGAAAAAAATTCAGTCTCTCAATGTGCAAAACTGATAGAGACATACCCCAAGCGACTTACAGCTGTAATCGCAGCAAAAGGTGGCGCTACAAAGTATTAACTTAAGGGGGCTGAATAATTTTGCACGCCCAATTTTTCAGTTTTTGATTTGTTAAAAAAGTTTGAAATATCCAATAAATGTCGTTCCACTTCATGATTGTGTCCCACTTGTTGTTGATTCTTCACAAAAAAATACAGTTTTATATCTTTATGTTTGAAGCCTGAAATGTGGCAAAAGGTCGCAAAGTTCAAGGGGGCCGAATACTTTCGCAAGGCACTGTATGTTAGAATACTATTCATTGACTACAGCTCAGCGTTCAACACCATAGTCCCCTCAAAGCTCTTCAATAAGCTAAGGACCCTGACACTTTTACACCACTGCTACTCTCTGTTATCATCTACACATAGTCACTTTAATAACTCTACCTACATGTACCATGCTGTAGTGTCTCTCCAGTTTCATTGATGCTGACCATACTGTAGTGTCTCTCCAGTTTCATTGATGCTGACCATACTGTAGTGTCTCTCCAGTTTCATTGATGCTGACCATACTGTAGTGTCCCTCCAGTTTCATTGATGCTGACCATACTGTAGTGTCCCTCCAGTTTCATTGATGCTGACCATGCTGTAGTGTCTCTCCAGTTTCATTGATGCTGACCATACTGTAGTGTCCCTCCAGTTTCATTGATGCTGACCATACTGTAGTGTCCCTCCAGTTTCATTGATGCTGACCATACTGTAGTGTCCCTCCAGTTTCATTGATGCTGACCATACTGTAGTGTCCCTCCAGTTTCATTGATGCTGACCATGCTGTAGTGTCTCTCCAGTTTCATTGATGCTGACCATACTGTAGTGTCCCTCCAGTTTCATTGATGCTGACCATACTGTAGTGTCCCTCCAGTTTCATTGATGCTGACCATACTGTAGTGTCCCTCCAGTTTCATTGATGCTGACCATACTGTAGTGTCCCTCCAGTTTCATTGATGCTGACCATACTGTAGTGTCCCTCCAGTTTCATTGATGCTGACCATACTGTAGTGTCCCTCCAGTTTCATTGATGCTGACCATACTGTAGTGTCCCTCCAGTTTCATTGATGCTGACCATACTGTAGTGTCCCTCCAGTTTCATTGATGCTGACCACACTGTAGTGTCCCTCCAGTTTCATTGATGCTGACCATACTGTAGTGCTCCCAGAGATGCTCCAGTTTCATTGATGCTGACCATTGTCCCTCCACTGTACTGTTGTGTCCCTCCAGTTTCATTGATGCTGACCATACTGTAGTGTCCCTCCAGTTTCATTGATGCTGACCATACTGTAGTGTCCCTCCAGTTTCAGAGATGCTGACCATACTGTAGTGTCCCTCCAGTTTCAGAGATGCTGACCATACTGTAGTGTCCCTCCAGTTTCAGAGATGCTGACCATACTGTAGTGTCCCTCCAGTTTCAGAGATGCTGACCATACTGTAGTGTCCCTCCAGTTTCATTGATGCTGACCATACTGTAGTGTCCCTCCAGTTTCATTGATGCTGACCATACTGTAGTGTCCCTCCAGTTTCATTGATGCTGACCATACTGCAGTGTCCCTCCAGTTTCATTGATGCTGACCATACTGTAGTGTCCCTCCAGTTTCAGAGATGCTGACCATACTGTAGTGTCCCTCCAGTTTCAGATATGCTGACCATACTGTAGTGTCCCTCCAGTTTCAGAGATGCTGACCATACTGTAGTGTCCCTCCAGTTTGAGAGATGCTGACCATACTGTAGTGTCCCTCCAGTTTCATTGATGCTGACCATACTGTAGTGTCCCTCCAGTTTCATTGATGCTGACCATACTGTAGTCTCCCTCTAGTTTCATTGACGGTTCTCCCTCATGTTAGATTACATTAAATTAAAGATACCTCTGATGATGAAATTAATAGGGTATCACGTGTGTTGCAGTCTACCACCAACTAGAAAGCAGACAACAAAACCTTCAGGACTTCAGTCTAATATATGTTACATATTACCATGGGCTGCGTTTAGACAGGCAGACCAATATTTTTTTTCCACTAATTGTGGAAAAATTTGACCAATCAGCTTTGAAAAAGAGCTAATGTGAAAAGATTAGATGTGATTGGTCAAAAGACCAACTGGTGGAAGAAATATCAGAATTGGGCTGCCTGTCTAAACGAAGCCCATGTGACACCGAACACATCTGATTCAATTGGTGTGAATGAAAGCAGATGCCCAAATGGAATCAGTGGATGGTTTACCTCATTGGAGATGACATCATCCACAGGCCGAACATTTCAAATTCCACATGATTAGTAGGAGGTAAAAAAATGTACGAACAACCCCCCCCTACTGTGACCGTCACCCTCCTATTGGCCAGTAGTATAAGGTACTTCAGTAAATACTTTAAAGTACAACCTAAGTTTTTTTGTATCTGCACTTTACTATTTACATTTTTGAAAATTTTTACTACACTACATTCGTAAAGAAACTAAATGTACTTTTTTTACTCCATACAATCTCCCTGACATTCATAAGTACTCGTTACATTTTGAGTGCTTAGCAGGACAGGAAAATGATCGAATTCCCACACTTATCAAGAAAACATCCTTGGTCATTCCAACTGCTTCTAATCTGGAGGACTCACTAAACAGAGAACATCCCTGGTCATCCCTACTGCCTCTGATCTGGTGGACTCACTAAACAGAGAACATCCCTGGTCATCCCTACTGCCTCTGATCTGGTGGACTCACTAAACAGAGAACATCCCTGGTCATCCCTATTGCCTCTGATCTGGTGGACTCACTAAACAGAGAACATCCCTGGTCATCCCTACTGCCTCTGATCTGGAGGACTCACTAAACAGAGAACGTCCCTGGTCATCCCTACTGCCTCTGATCTGGAGGACTCACTAAACAGAGAACATCCCTGTTCATCCCTACTGCCTCTGATCTGGAGGACTCACTAAATAGAGAACATCCCTGGTCATTCCAACTGCCTCTGATCTGGAGTACTCACTAAACAGAGAACATCCCTGGTCATCCCTACTGCCTCTGATCTGGAGGACTCACTAAACAGAGAACATCCCTGGTCATCCCTACTGCCTCTGATCTGGAGGACTCACTAAACACAAATGCTTTAGTTTGTAAATTGTGTCTGAGTGCTAGAGTGTGCCCCAGGCTATCTGTAAATGTCTGGGTGCTAGAGTGTGCCCCAGGCTATCTGTAAATGTCTGGGTGCTAGAGTGTGCCCCAGGCTATCTGTAAATTATGTCTGAGTGCTATAGTGTGCCCCAGGCTATCTGTAAATGTCTGAGTGCTAGAGTGTGCCCCAGGCTATCAGTAAATTATGTCTGAGTGCTAGAGTGTGCCCCAGGCTATCTGTAAATGTCTGGGTGCTAGAGTGTGCCCCAGGCTATCTGTAAATTATGTCTGAGTGCTATAGTGTGCCCCAGGCTATCTGTAAATTATGTCTGAGTGCTAGAGTGTGCACCAGGCAATCTGTAAGGCTATCTGTAAATGTCTGAGTGCTATAGTGTGCCCCAGGCTATTAGTAAATTATGTCTGAGTGCTAGTGTGCCCCAGGCTATCAGTAAATTATGTCTGAGTGCTAGAGTGTGCCCCAGGCTATCAGTAAATTATGTCTGAGTGCTAGAGTATGCCCCAGGCTAGTGTGCCCCAGGCTATCTGTAAATGTCTGAGTCTATAGTGTGAGTGTCTAGAGTGTGCCCCAGGCTATCAGTAAATTATGTCTGAGTGCTAGAGTGTGCCCCAGGCTATCAGTAAATTATGTCTGAGTGGTAGAGTGTGCCCCAGGCTATCTGTAAATTATGTCTGAGTGCTAGAGTGTGCCCCAGGCTATCTGTAAATGTCTGGGTGCTAGAGTGTGCCCCAGGCTATCTGTAAATGTCTGAGTGCTAGAGTGTGCCCCAGGCTATCTGTAAATGTCTGGGTGCTAGAGTGTGCCCCAGGCTATCTGTAAATGTCTGGGTGCTAGTGTGCCCCAGGCTATCTGTAAATGTCTGAGTGCTATAGTGTGCCCCAGGCTATCTGTAAATTATGTCTGGGTGCTAGTGTGCCCCAGGCTATCTGTAAATGTCTGAGTGCTAGAGTGTGCCCCAGGCTATCTGTAAATGATGTCTGAGTGCTAGAGTGTGCCCCAGGCTATTAGTAAATGTCTGAGTGCTAGTGTGCCCCAGGCTATCTGTAAATTATCAAATAAAAAATGAAATTGCTTAATATAAGAAATATGACATTATTTATACTTTAAATTTTGATACTTAAGTATATTTAAAACCAAACACTTTTAGACTTTCACTCGAGTCATTTTCTATTAAAGTACATTATCTGTACTTTTACTCAAGTGTGACATTTGGGTTTATTCCACCTCTGGCTACTAGGTAGATGTTCCTGTTGCCCGGACACAGTAGTGCCTGGCAAGCGGGAGTGAAGGGTGCCGTTTCCCGGGTGGGGTTGTTGTTCATGCCCTCCCCATTGAGCCTATGTATCAAGGTGACATCTAGATGGTTATCAATATTAGTTATTTCGTGTGTAGGCTGCCATCCGACTTGAAATCAAATCAGGGGGAGGGGGGGGGGGATCCCTAATAAACCCCAGGAAGAGTAGCTGCTGTCTTGACAGGAACTAATATGTATCCATAATAAATAAAAATAAAGACTGTATAAAATAATAAATAGAAACGTTAGTGACCATCCCTCAGGTGTATTGTATTCAAAACGATAAGAACAGGATTTAAACAAGGTTTATTTACACATCAAAAAGGGCGATGTAAATAACATGAGTCTTTACAAGCTCAAAACTGGTTTTTAGAAAGGAAAAGAAGAGCAGAGAATATTCTCTTAAGAAGGAGAACATATTCATTCTGGACACCGCTTCTCAAGGACATCAATAAAATAAAATAACAGGCAGAATCTGGTCGTTTCTGACATCAGCAAATAGTGGCGCTGTGTAGAACAGAGAAATGAAAGTATTGGAGGTCCGAATGTTTACAAAACAGGAGGGTAGCAAAGAGCTGGGAGACCTTAGTTGGCATTTGAGGTAAGTGACACTGAAGCACTGCAATACCAATGTGGCAAAATAGGGTCGACAAGGAACACATCAGGAGCTTCTATGCAAAGAGATGTCATTTTGATACCCGAATGATTGTTTACAACCGAACTAAAACCCATATCTGTCCATCTTTCAAACACCCCCCCCCCCCCCCCCCCAGCCATGATGTCATGTGTTAAAGCATCATTGCTTCTGCTGCAGTGCTTCCTTGCGAGCAGCGTCCTGTAACAGCTGAGTGTCAACCTCATCGGCAGGCAGTTGGACGTACCGCACCACAGAGCCTCGGATGAAACAGTTCTTCACTGATAACTGGTGACAGAAGATAACAGAACAGGATTAGACAAACAGGCTGGATGGATCACTAGAGAGAGGGGGGAAACAGGCTGAATTGATCACTTTAGAGAGAGGAGGAGAAACAGGCTGAATTGATCACTTTAGAGAGGAGGGGAAACAGGCTGAATTGAGAGGAGGATTGAAACAGGCTGAATTGATCACTTTAGAGAGAGGAGGAGAAACAGGCTGAATTGATCACTTTAGAGAGAGGAGGAGAAACAGGCTGAATTGATCACTTTAGAGAGAGGAGGAGAAACAGGCTGAATTGATCACTTTAGAGAGAGGAGGAGAAACAACAGGAGAACAGTCAATAATCCCTTATTGATTTATTTCACAGCATCATCTGTTCTGAAGATGGTGATGTGAAGGAAGGAATTGGGGTATTACAGTACATCCAGTCAATGTCAGAAGCAGAGCTTTTAGTTAAGGGCTGGTTTCCTAGACACGGATTTAAGCCTAGACTACACCTTCTGAAAGTATTCTGAACCCCCCTCACAGTTTGTTACAGCCTTACTCGAAAATTTAATTAATTTTTTTCCCCACAATCTACACACAACACCCATAATGACAACGTAAAAACAGGTGTAAAAATGTTCGCAAATGTATTAAAAAAATTAAAAACAGAAATAACTTATTTACACAGTGCATGTCAGAGCTGAAAACAAGCCACGAGGTAGAAGGAATTGTCCGTAGAGCTCTGAGACAGGATTGTGTCGAGGCACAGATCTGGGGAAGGGTTCCAAAAAAATTCTGCAGCATTGAAGGTCCCCAAGAACACAGTGGCCTCCATCATTATTAAATGGAAGAAGTTTGGAACCACCAAGACTCTTCCTAGAGCTGGCCGCCCGGCCAAACTGAGCAATCGGGGGAGAAGGGCCTTGGTCAGGGAGGTGACCAAAAACCCAATGGTCACTCTGACAGAGCTCCTGAGTTCCTCTGTGGAGATGGGAGAACCTTCCAGAAGGACAACCATCTCTACAACACTCCACCAATCATGCCTTTATGGTAGAGTGGCCAGACAGAAGCCACTCCTCAGTAAAAGGCACATGACAGCCCACTTGAAGTTTGCCAAAAGGTACCTAAAGGACTCTCAGACCATGAGAAACAAGATTCTCTGGTCTGATGAAACCAAGATTGAACTCTGTGGCCTGAATGCCAAGCGTCACGTCTGGAGGAAACCTGGCACCATCCCTACGGTGAAGCATGGTGGTGACAGCATCATGCTGTGGGGATGTTTTTCAGTGGCAGGGACTGGGAGACTAATCAGGATTGAGGGAAAGATGAACAGAGCAAAGTACAGAGAGATCCTTAAATGAAAACCTGCTACAGAGCACCTCAGACTGGGGCGAAGGTTCACCTTCCAACAGGACAACTACCCTAAGCACACAGCCATGACAACACAGGAGTGGCTTTGGGACAAGTCTCTGAATGTCCTTGAGTGGCCCAGCCAGAGCCCGGACTTGAACCCGTTCGAACATCTCTGGAGAGACCTGAAAATAGCTGTGCAGCAACGCTCCCCATCCAACCTGACAGAGCTTGAGAGGATCTGCAGAGAAGAATGAGAGAAACTCCCCAAATACAGGTGTGCCAAGCTTGTAGCGTCATACCCAAGAAGACTTGAGGCTGTAATTGCTGCCAAAGGTACTGAGTAAAGGGTCTGAATACTTATTTAAATGTGATCTGTTTAAAATTTGAATACATTTGCCAAAAAAAAGAAAAAAAAAGATAAATGTTTTGCTTTGTCATTATGGGGTGTTGTGATGTCATTATGGGGTATTGTGATGTCATTATGGGGTATTGTGATGTCATTATGGGGTATTGTGATGTCATTATGGGGTGTTGTGATGTCATTATGGGGTATTGTGTGTAGATTGATGAGGGGAAAACAAAACAATTTAATCAATTTTTTATAATAAAGGCTGTAACATAAAATGTGGAAAGTCAAGGGGTCTGAATTACTTACCCAATGCACTGTGAATATGTCTGGGAAACCAGCCCTATACTGTCCAATGTATGGACAGGACAACTCACCATATGTGGATACTTCTCTGGATCCGTGACACTGATGTCCGTCAGTTTAATGTTCAGGTACTGCAAGAGAAAGAACTACAGTGAGCACAACGTAGACGCCCATTTAAAAGAGTGACCACAACGTAGGCGCCCATTTAAAAGAGTGACCACAACGTAGGCGCCCATTTAAAAGAGTGACCACAACGTAGGCGCCCATTTAAAAGAGTGACCACAACGTAGGCGCCCATTTAAAAGAGTGACCACAACGTAGGCGCCCAAAAAGAGTGACCACAACGTAGGCGCCCATTTAAAAGAGTGACCACAACGTAGGCGCCCATTTAAAAGAGTGACCACAACGTAGGCGCCCATTTAAAAGAGTGACCACAACGTAGGCGCCCATTTAAAAGAGTGACCACAACGTAGGCGTCCATTTAAAAGAGTGACCACAACGTAGGCGCCCATTTAAAAGAGTGACCACAACGTAGGCGCCCATTTAAAAGAGTGACCACAACGTAGGCGCCCATTTAAAAGAGTGACCACAACGTAGGCGCCCATTTAAAAGAGTGACCACAACGTAGGCGTCCATTTAAAAGAGTGACCACAACGTAGACGCCCATTTAAAAGAGTGACCACAACGTAGGCGCCCATTTAAAAGAGTGACCACAACGTAGGCGCCCATTTAAAAGAGTGACCACAACGTAGACGCCCATTTAAAAGAGTGACCACAACGTAGGCGCCCATTTAAAAGAGTGAGCACAACGTAGGCGCCCATTTAAAAGAGTGACCACAACGTAGGCGCCCATTTAAAAGAGATGAATGTGGTTTGGGTTGTCTTCTAGTCTTACCTGATCAACCGAGTGAAGTGTTCCACAGATGCTGAAAATAGACGAAGATGTGTAACTTGCAAAATCAACATCTGTCATCTCAAGCTTTCAATTGTGAGGTTCAGGCTCCATGACAGACAGGTAAAAGACAAGGACATCCCACCCACGTAGTGGACACCACCCACTTCATTCCAACGTTAACCAGGCTGTTGAACAGTGGGACCAAGGACATCCCACCCACGTAGTGGACACCACCCACTTCATTCCAACGTTAACCAGGCCGTTGAATAGTGGGACCAAGGACATCCCACCCACATAGTGGACACCACTCACTTCATTCCAACGTTAACCAGGCCGTTGAACAGTGGGACCAAGGACATCCCACCCACATAGTGGACACCACTCACTTCATTCCAACGTTAACCAGGCTGTTGAATAGTGGGACCAAGGACATCCCACCCACATAGTGGACACCACCCACTTCATTCCAACGTTAACCAGGCCGTTGAACAGTGGGACCAAGGACATCCCACCCACATAGTGGACACCACCCACTTCATTCCAACGTTAACCAGGCTGTTGAATAGTGGGACCAAGGACACCGGGTTCTACAGTGGGACTCGCATATGCGCCTAAATATTGTTACTGTGCGACCTTGAAGTTTAATTTAGGAGCTCCTAGAAAAATGAAAGTTTCTAGCTTTATTAATACCGTAAAGAGCTTTCACTGTGCTCCTAAATGTCTGTCTACATCTTCTAGGTATGAAAACAAGTTCTCCCAGAGCCCTGTGGCGTGGGCTGACCTCGTGTCACCGGGACTACGGGAAAATGTGTACACTCAATTCTTCGTTTTATTTTAATTGCATGTATTATAACATATTGTGTATTTTGTGTGCTTCTCACAAAATGAATTTCCATAAAAAATTGTATAGGGTGTTGTCTGCCTTCGTAGACAAAATTGATTTACACCCATCCTTTACAAAAACAACCCTCAGATGAAGGAAAGTGGATAAGCTAGCCAGCAGATCCGACACCTTACACTACAGGGTCGGACACCGCAGAGCAGGCATGACGATAATTTAAGCCAACGGCCTGTCCGACCCCGTGGTGCAGCTGTAAGCAAGCGTTCCAAGTGGGTCTCTGTTGTAGTAGAAAGAGGAGGAAGGGACGCGCTACTAAGGTACACAATAGTACATTTTGGTAGATAGAAGGTGCTCTTTGGTAAAAAGGGGTGAATTGGTCATCAAAAAGAAAGGAGGACCAAGGCCCTCTTCATGTAATTAATTAAAATGCCTTTATTAGTATGGCGTGTTCAATAGAATGGCCTGGCATGGCCTTCATCAGGGAGTACAAAAAAATTATACAATGTCCTCTTTTGATCAGCTTTTCCAATTGGCCCTAATTGGAAGAGGGAGTGGTTACACAATTGATTGGACAACACCTAGTAAGCAATACTATACACATTAAAAGGGTGAAATAAAGTAGCTATGTGATCATAAAAATACAAACTAGAAGTATCAGGACACTTCTAACCTTAAATATAGTAAATGTAGATCTAACCTTAAATATGACTGCGAGAAGTGTCAAGAATAAGAAAGCAATATATTCCCTAGTCCACTAGAACACAGCAAAACATGAACAGTCTAAACAGCTGAGGGCAAATGAAAAGCTGTTCAAAAGAGGACATTGTATTCCCTTTTGTTTGTACTCCCTGACGAAGGCCATGCAGCCGAAACACGTCGGTTTAAAAAAACACAACTTTGTTTCTATTGAACAAATAAAAGCATTTTAATCAATTATATGAAGAGTGCCTTGGTCCTCCTTTCTTTTTTGGGTCTCTGTTGTTGTTGTTGTTGTGTTAGACCAGCTATTCCCAGAGGAGCAGAAAGAATAGCGGAAGCCCCAACATGCACTTCAAGGAGTCGTCACTAGTTGCCACAGCAAGTCATAAACCCCCTTTA
The DNA here is from genome assembly GCF_045791955.1 of Oncorhynchus clarkii lewisi. NCBI lineage: Eukaryota > Metazoa > Chordata > Actinopteri > Salmoniformes > Salmonidae > Oncorhynchus > Oncorhynchus clarkii. Next base: position 3,707,611 of record NC_092147.1, read on the forward strand.
AAAAAAAAAAAATGTTTTAATACAATTTCTCTTCTTAAATGTGACATTAAACTTAAAACTCACAGCTAAACTTAAATTAAGACCAAAAAATACAATTTTGCATTGCCAATTTTGACTGTGGCAACTAGAGGAAACCACTTCAAGGGGCCAGGATTCAGGTCTGGAAGCAGTCAATTGTTCCTACATTCTTGCTTTCTGTACTGCAGTTTAACTGACGTCAAGCCCAGAAAGACCATTTCCAGTGATCGCCTCATTGAGAAGACTGATTCGAAAATTGATGACACTTTTGTGCAAAGAACATCCATTGAATTATTCAAATAATTGTAACGGAGGCTGATTTTATGGGTATTACGACACCACTGTGGGGCTCTATATGGTCCATGTATCTCTCTATTTGAAAATTACTCAAATTATGCTGCAAACCATTTCTTAGACGCAAACTGAACAAAAAGGGGAGGGACCTAAAAATAGAAACCCCGTTTTCTTCCCCAATTATTTTATACCTCAATGAATGGACTCCTCGTTTTGCTAAATTCAACGTATTATACATTACAGTCAGTTATTATCCATTTATCTTCATTAGCACAATATTACATGATCCCAATTCTTGCTCCAAGATCCCGACAATTAGAATAAAAGAAAAACGGTAAAAGTAGATCGTACTTTAATTGGTTATTGGTACATTGAACCATGTCGGGCGCCATAGTTTTTTTTAAATTTTTAAACGGTGTGTTAAAACATCTCGCTTTTGAGTTTCCAGATTCTCTCACGGCCACAGCGTCTGTTCATCTGCTGGAGGCTTCAACAACCACTCAGACTTCACCTAGCTACTGTTGTAGCCTATATATATATTTTACATTAAAAACATTTTTTTTAAAACTTGATTTTTTTTGATCAAACGATTTCAGATTTTGTCTAACGAAAACGCGCTATAAAAAAAGTTAAACGCGTTATTATAAAACAATGACGTTATGTGAATTCTGCCACTGTAACTAGCTGGCCACGAACTACATAATACAAACCTCAAGTCATTTTTGAGCTCCACCACCACGTCCTTCCCCACCAGGGACTTGAAAAAGGAGTAGAAAAGCTGCAACAGAAATACACATTTAACCTTAACTAGCGTTAGTAGTCTGGCATTCATTGCGCTAACTAGGAGACAAGGGCCGTAACTTAATGATTTTTATGCAACAATTATAGTAATTACCTAGCTAGCTAGGCTCAAATGTTTGCTAGCTGATAAACGACATGCTCATTCTTCAGACATGCTAGCTGGCCTGAAACCGGTCGTATATGTTTGACTTAACGTTATATAGATGCAGTTTTAACTACGCGAGTTAAATGATAACTATCAACACACTTTGTAACATCGTAAACGAGATAAAAAACGATTACAATATAGCAAACTAAATCACGCAAGATTATCACCATTTTCAGTTTTCAGCGCTGCTTCCTCGTCTCAGGTTGATGATGTCACGACGATACAATTTGGTCGGTTTTAAAATACGTCATGATTGTGGAAGAAACATTTGTGATGCGCGCTGAAATTTTCATTAATAAAATCTTATTTTACGCAATTTATTTTATTTTTCTCCTTATGTCATAAATGTATGGACCGAGTAGGATAAGTAGGCTAATTAATATACTTTGTATATCTTCTATGGAGTTACTAAAAGAAGCATAAATTATTATTCTCCAATCCAATGACGTTGCCACTTGATTCTAAATATATCCACACTAATGCAATACTGTTAACATACCAGCAGGTGGTAGCATTTCAAACCAAATCAAATTGTATTTGTCACATGCGCGGAATACAACTAGTGTAGTAGACCTTACCTGTGAAATGCGGAATACAACTAGTGTAGTAGACCTTACCTGTGAAATGCGGAATACAACTAGTGTAGTAGACCTTACCTGTGAAATGCTTACTTACAAGCCTTTAACCAACAATGCAGTTCAAGAAATAGGGTTAAGAAAATATCTACTAAATAAACTAAAGTATATTTATATTTATTTATATCAATAAAAAGTAACAAGAAAATTACCTGTACCGAGTTAACGTGCAGGGGTGTAGGTTAGTCGAGGTAATTTGTAAAGTGAATATGCATAGGTAATAAACAGTGAGTAGCAGCAGTGTAAAAACAAAAGCAATGTACATAGTCAGGGAGGTCATTTGATTATATGTTCAGGAGTCTTATGGCTTGGTGGGGGTAGAACCTGTTAAGGAGCCTTTTGGTCCTAGACTTGGTGCTCCGGTACTGTTTGCTGTGCGGTAGCAGAGAGAACAGTCTATGACTTGGGTGACTGGAGTCTCATTTTATATATATATATATATATATATTTTTTTTTTTCTTGGTGGTAGATCAGCTTTAATAGTGCAGATAGATTGTAGCTTCCATCAATGTCATTGTCTGCATCATTTCCAATCCCCCATATTTATTTTATTGCAAATATACACACACACTACCGGTCAAAAGTTTTAGAACTCATTCAAGGTTTTTGGTTTATTTGTACTATCTGCGGTAGCAGAGATAACAGTCTATGACTTGGGTGGCTGGAGTCTTATTTTTTAAATATATATATACTGTATATATATTTTGTCAGGAGGCTTGGCCTCAGTAATGTACTGGGCCGTACACAATACCCTCTGAAGCGCCTTGTGCTCTGTTGTCTGTCTAAAAACAATTATCATGTGCATTCACCCATGGAATTAGCTGTTCGGGGTCAAAGGTTAGGGGTGTAGGAGGACCTGAAATATTCTGCTTTTACAAAATGTGATGCTGTTTTTCAAATGAAACACAATACCTTCCTCTTGTTAAAGCTTTTAGAATGTATTTGTTTTTGCCGAGCAGTTGCCATACAAGGTGGTGATGTAACCGGTCAGGATGCTCTCGATGGTGCAGCTGTATAACTTTTTTGAGGATCTGGGGACCCCATGTCAAATCTTTTCAGTCTCCTAAAAAAATATATAATGGATAGTTGGACACTGGGCTAGCTCTGTCATCATCTAGCTCTGTCTTTCTTCCTCTAGCTCTGTCATCATCTAGCTCTGTCTTTCTTCCTCTAGCTCTGTCTTCATCTAGCTCTGTCTTCATCTAGCTCTGTCTTCCTCTAGCTCTGTCTTTCTTCCTCTAGCTCTGTCTTCCTCTAGCTCTGTCTTCATCTAGCTCTGTCTTCATCTAGCTCTGTCTTTCTTCCTCTAGCTCTGTCATCATCTAGCTCTGTCTTTCTTCCTCTAGCTCTGTCATCATCTAGCTCTGTCTTTCTTCCTCTAGCTCTGTCATCATCTAGCTCTGTCTTTCTTCCTCTAGCTCTGTCTTCCTCTAGCTCTGTCTTCATCTAGCTCTGTCTTCATCTAGCTCTGTCTTTCTTCATCTAGCTCTGTCTTCCTACTCTAGCTCTGTCTTTCTTCCTCTAGCTCTGTCTTCCTCTAGCTCTGTCTTCATCTAGCTCTGTCTTCCTCTAGCTCTGTCTTTCTTCCTCTAGCTCTGTCTTCATCTAGCTCTGTCTTCCTCTAGCTCTGTCTTTCTTCCTCTAGCTCTGTCTTTCTTCATCTAGCTCTGTCTTCACCTAGCTCTGTCTTTCTTCCTCTAGCTCTGTCTTCACCTAGCTCTGTTTCGTAAAGTGAATAGTAACTGTGTGCAGATAGGCAGGCTCAAAGCAGATGTGATAAATGAATAATCAAATGAAATGGAGAGGCAGGTGAGTCTGATTCCTTTTAGTTTTAATAATAGTACTGATTTGACACCAGATACAAGGAACACACATTCACATTGTTTTCAAAAGTCTTCAAAATGATTCCTGTAATCTAAAGAGTTCTTGTGGTGGTCAACGTCAACGGCAAAAACAGAACAATGATACTTTGTATAAGGAGGACTCTACAACAACAAAACATCCACGAGACAAAAGAGGAGACATGAAGACAATTCCTAAAATGTGTTATGGACTTCCAGTAATATAGTCTAACGAAAATGGAAAAGGAACGACAAGTTTGTACAGAAACATGTTTTTGGGAGAGTCAGTGAGACGAGCCGTGGAGTGACTGGGTGAGACGTTGTATTGAGTTATCATCTGTCACTAGCACCCCCATTTAACATCTAGTTTCCAACGTCTAGGACAGGAGCAGACAGTCATTTCACTGAACGGCCCATCTTCGAGGGTTGAGTTGTCTCATGAAGAGCTGGGGGGGGGGGGGGGGGGGGGGGGGGGGACAAGAGAAATGTTTTCAAATAAAAAAAAAAAAACAGGGCCGTAACTTAATGATTTCTATACAACAATTATTTATAGTAATTACCTAGCTAGCTAGGCTCAAATGTTTGCTAGCTGATAAACGACATGCTCATTCTTCAGACATGCTAGCTGGCCTGAAACCGGTCGTATATGTTTGACTTAACGTTATATAGATGCAGTTTTAACTATGCGAGTTAAATGATAACTATCAACACACTTTGTAACATCGTAAACGAGATAAAAAACGATTACAATATAGCAAACTGAATCACGCAAGATTGTCACCATTTTCAGTTTTCAGCGCTGCTTCCTCGTCTCAGGTTGATGATGTCACGACGATACAATTTGGTCGGTTTTAAAATACGTCATGATTGTGGAAGAAACATTTGTGATGCGCGCTGAAATTTTCATTAATAAAATCTTATTTTACGCAATTTATTTTATTTTTCTCCTTATGTCATAAATGTATGGACCGAGTAGGATAAGTAGGCTAATTAATATACTTTGTATATCTTCTATGGAGTTACTAAAAGAAGCATAAATTATTATTCTCCAATCCAATGACGTTGCCACTTGATTCTAAATATATCCACACTAATGCAATACTGTTAACATACCAGCAGGTGGTAGCATTTCAAACCAAATCAAATTGTATTTGTCACATGCGCGGAATACAACTAGTGTAGTAGACCTTACCTGTGAAATGCGGAATACAACTAGTGTAGTAGACCTTACCTGTGAAATGCGGAATACAACTAGTGTAGTAGACCTTACCTGTGAAATGCGGAATACAACTAGTGTAGTAGACCTTACCTGTGAAATGCGGAATACAACTAGTGTAGTAGACCTTACCTGTGAAATGCGGAATACAACTAGTGTAGTAGACCTTACCTGTGAAATGCTTACTTACAAGCCTTTAACCAACAATGCAGTTCAAGAAATAGGGTTAAGAAAATATCTACTAAATAAACTAAAGTATATTTATATTTATTTATATCAATAAAAAGTAACAAGAAAATTACCTGTACCGAGTTAACGTGCAGGGGTGTAGGTTAGTCGAGGTAATTTGTAAAGTGAATATGCATAGGTAATAAACAGTGAGTAGCAGCAGTGTAAAAACAAAAGCAATGTACATAGTCAGGGAGGTCATTTGATTATATGTTCAGGAGTCTTATGGCTTGGTGGGGGTAGAACCTGTTAAGGAGCCTTTTGGTCCTAGACTTGGTGCTCCGGTACTGTTTGCTGTGCGGTAGCAGAGAGAACAGTCTATGACTTGGGTGACTGGAGTCTCATTTTATATATATATATATATATTTTTTTTTCTTGGTGGTAGATCAGCTTTAATAGTGCAGATAGATTGTAGCTTCCATCAATGTCATTGTCTGCATCATTTCCAATCCCCCATATTTATTTTATTGCAAATATACACACACACTACCGGTCAAAAGTTTTAGAACTCATTCAAGGTTTTTGGTTTATTTGTACTATCTGCGGTAGCAGAGATAACAGTCTATGACTTGGGTGGCTGGAGTCTTATTTTTTAAATATATATATACTGTATATATATTTTGTCAGGAGGCTTGGCCTCAGTAATGTACTGGGCCGTACACAATACCCTCTGAAGCGCCTTGTGCTCTGTTGTCTGTCTAAAAACAATTATCATGTGCATTCACCCATGGAATTAGCTGTTCGGGGTCAAAGGTTAGGGGTGTAGGAGGACCTGAAATATTCTGCTTTTACAAAATGTGATGCTGTTTTTCAAATGAAACACAATACCTTCCTCTTGTTAAAGCTTTTAGAATGTATTTGTTTTTGCCGAGCAGTTGCCATACAAGGTGGTGATGTAACCGGTCAGGATGCTCTCGATGGTGCAGCTGTATAACTTTTTTGAGGATCTGGGGACCCCATGTCAAATCTTTTCAGTCTCCTAAAAAAATATATAATGGATAGTTGGACACTGGGCTAGCTCTGTCATCATCTAGCTCTGTCTTTCTTCCTCTAGCTCTGTCATCATCTAGCTCTGTCTTTCTTCCTCTAGCTCTGTCTTCATCTAGCTCTGTCTTCATCTAGCTCTGTCTTCCTCTAGCTCTGTCTTTCTTCCTCTAGCTCTGTCTTCCTCTAGCTCTGTCTTCATCTAGCTCTGTCTTCATCTAGCTCTGTCTTTCTTCCTCTAGCTCTGTCATCATCTAGCTCTGTCTTTCTTCCTCTAGCTCTGTCATCATCTAGCTCTGTCTTTCTTCCTCTAGCTCTGTCATCATCTAGCTCTGTCTTTCTTCCTCTAGCTCTGTCTTCATCTAGCTCTGTCTTCATCTAGCTCTGTCTTCATCTAGCTCTGTCTTTCTTCATCTAGCTCTGTCTTCCTACTCTAGCTCTGTCTTTCTTCCTCTAGCTCTGTCTTCCTCTAGCTCTGTCTTCATCTAGCTCTGTCTTCCTCTAGCTCTGTCTTTCTTCCTCTAGCTCTGTCTTCATCTAGCTCTGTCTTCCTCTAGCTCTGTCTTTCTTCCTCTAGCTCTGTCTTTCTTCATCTAGCTCTGTCTTCACCTAGCTCTGTCTTTCTTCCTCTAGCTCTGTCTTCACCTAGCTCTGTTTCGTAAAGTGAATAGTAACTGTGTGCAGATAGGCAGGCTCAAAGCAGATGTGATAAATGAATAATCAAATGAAATGGAGAGGCAGGTGAGTCTGATTCCTTTTAGTTTTAATAATAGTACTGATTTGACACCAGATACAAGGAACACACATTCACATTGTTTTCAAAAGTCTTCAAAATGATTCCTGTAATCTAAAGAGTTCTTGTGGTGGTCAACGTCAACGGCAAAAACAGAACAATGATACTTTGTATAAGGAGGACTCTACAACAACAACAAATCCACGAGACAAAAGAGGAGACATGAAGACAATTCCTAAAATGTGTTATGGACTTCCAGTAATATAGTCTAACGAAAATGGAAAAGGAACGACAAGTTTGTACAGAAACATGTTTTTGGGAGAGTCAGTGAGACGAGCCGTGGAGTGACTGGGTGAGACGTTGTATTGAGTTATCATCTGTCACTAGCACCCCCATTTAACATCTAGTTTCCAACGTCTAGGACAGGAGCAGACAGTCATTTCACTGAACGGCCCATCTTCGAGGGTTGAGTTGTCTCATGAAGAGCTGGGGGGGTCAGGGGGGGGGGGGACACAAGAGAAATGTTTTCAAATACAGAAAGTAAGGCCATGTTGGTTTTCATCAGCCTGTTGTGTTGACTATGTACAGTTTAATGTACATAACCTCTTCCTCTGTGGTATACTTAGTTTAAAAACATGACCACAGAAGCTATTAGCAACCTGGTTGCCTGATATGTGAACAGAGGCTGATTGCCTGATATGTGAACAGAGGCTGGTTGCCTGATATGTGAACAGAGGCTGGTTGCCTGATATGTGAACAGAGGCTGGTTGCCTGATATGTGAACAGAGGCTGGTTGCCTGATATGTGAACAGAGGCTGGTTGCCTGATATGTGAACAGAGGCTGGTTGCCTGATATGTGAACAGAGGCTGGTTGCCTGATATGTGAACAGAGGCTGGTTGCCTGATATGTGAATAGAGGCTGGTTGCCTGATATGTGAACAGAGCCTGGTTGCCTGATATGTGAATAGAGGCTGGTTGCCTGATATGTGAACAGAGGCTGGTTGCCTGATATGTGAATAGAGGCTGGTTGCCTGATATGTGAACAGAGGCTGGTTGCCTGATATGTGAACAGAGGCTGGTTGCCTGATATGTGAACAGAGGCTGGTTGCCTGATATGTGAACAGAGGCTGGTTGCCTGATATGTGAACAGAGGCTGGTTGCCTGATATGTGAACAGAGGCTGGTTGCCTGATATGTGAACAGAGGCTGGTTGCCTGATATGTGAACAGAGGCTTGTTGCCTGATATGTGAACAGAGGCTGGTTGCCTGATATGTGAACAGAGGCTGGTTGCCTGATATGTGAACAGAGGCTGGTTGCCTGATATGTGAATAGAGGCTGGTTGCCTGATATGTGAACAGAGCCTGGTTGCCTGATATGTGAATAGAGGCTGGTTGCCTGATATGTGAACAGAGGCTGGTTGCCTGATATGTGAATAGAGGCTGGTTGCCTGATATGTGAACAGAGGCTGGTTGCCTGATATGTGAACAGAGGCTGGTTGCCTGATATGTGAACAGAGGCTGGTTGCCTGATATGTGAACAGAGGCTGGTTGCCTGATATGTGAACAGAGGCTGGTTGCCTGATATGTGAACAAAGGCTGGTTGCCTGATATGTGAACAGAGGCTGGTTGCCTGATATGTGAACAGAGGCTGGTTGCCTGATATGTGAACAGAGGCTGGTTGCCTGATATGTGAACAGAGGCTGGTTGCCTGATATGTGAACAGAGGCTGGTTGCCTGATATGTGAACAGAGGCTGGTTGCCTGATATGTGAACAGAGGCTGGTTGCCTGATATGTGAACAGAGGCTGGTTGCCTGATATGTGAACAAAGGCTGGTTGCCTGATATGTGAACAGAGGCTGGTTGCCTGATATGTGAACAGAGGCTGGTTGCCTGATATGTGAACAGAGGGTGGAGTCTAACCTTCTTTGGGGAGGGGCTGGATGGGCCTTGAAGTTGGGCGGAGTTTGCTGGGCAGCTCCGAGCTGTCTCGGTAGTCTCTGGGCTTAGTGGACGTGGCCTCCGCCTGGCCTGGGCGGGACTTGATAGGCAGAGGCGGCTTATTGGCCGTTAGTACCATGCCCCCCTCGGAGCGTGACGGTTTCACAGGGTTCTTGGTGTAGGGCAGGGGATGGAGGGAGGTGAAGGAGGTAGGGACGGAAGACGGGGGCTTGGTCTCAGAACAGGTGTAAGAGCGGTTACGCGGGGTGGGGACCGGGGGGCGGTCAGGGTCCTGGTCAGAGGGTTTGGGGAAGGAGAAGTAGGGGTCTGGAGCGGTCAGGTGGTCCTTGGAGGACTGAGGGTCTGGTGAGTCTTTAGCTCCTCCTCCAGACTTTCCCATGGAGCCGTACAGAGGGTTGTCAAACATCTCCGCTGGCTTCCCGTCCTCACCCCTGGAAGACAGGACAGACACACACCCAGGTCATTCAGAGTCACAATGAGGTGTCAATTAATCTCTTCACTCTCAGTACATTGTCTACTCTGTGAGGGAAATAGAAAGCAATATTGTTCAGTCCCAAGTATGCCTAAATAACGTGAATCCACATATCAGAAGTCCTTAACAAATTCCCTCCAATTTACCAAGCGTCGTTCTCCCGGAACCCCTGGACTGAAAATATATTTCACAGGAGTTCAGTCTGTTGTTCGAGAAAACCCCGGCCTGTCAGAGAGTTTGTAAAACTATAAAAAGCGGTAGATGTTTTTTTTTTTGGTGTTTGATTAACGTACACGTTGTCCACTGCTTTTCCTGTGGGGCTTCGCACAGCGCTGTGGTCGTAGACAGTCTTTCTGGGAAAGACGGGGGTCTGGTCCTTGCCCCCGTGCCCACCGACACCCCCACCTCCGGAGCCTGATCTGAGGGACATGCTGTAGCTCCAGCCCCTGTCTGTCACACCTACAGACTTGTAGCCCACCCCCATGTAACTGGGGTTGGTGATATCAGTGGGATGAGGAAAAGCGAACCTATTGAACAGGAGAAATAACCAGATGTCCTGATCTCACAATTGAACTGAGATCACAAGATTGTAAAATAGCGATGAGTGAAGAGAGAGACTGCTCACTTGTTGTTGGGGTCCACTCCTTTTCCTTTTGGGGCACCAGAATCATCCCTTTCCACTTGGATGAAATCTGAAAAAGGAGGAGTGTGTTTAGCAACAAGAGAAAACATCATTTTGTTGAGACAACACTATGACATTGGTTCTCAGCCTCTCACCGTATAACTTCTCGGTCTGTTTGCCCCCAGAAGTACGCAGTTGTACTCCCCCTGTCAGGGTGCCTGTCCGCTCGCCGTGGTGCGTCAGCGTCACCTGGAACTCTGTGTAGGAGGACTCTGCCGCTCGCAGAGCCACACAGCCCTCTCCTGTAGGGATGACACCATGTCAGGGAGCAGGAGAAGAAGGAGGAGGGAAGAAGTGGAGAAGAGGAGGAGGAGAGAAGAGGAGGAGGACAGAAGAGAAAAGGAGGGAGGAGAGAAGATGCGAGCAGAAGAGGAGGAGGAGAGAAGATGAAGAGAAGAGGAGAGAAGAGGAGGAGAGAAGAGCAGGAGAAGAGAAGTGGAGGAGAGAAGATGAGGGGGAGGAGAGAAGAGGAGAATAGGAGGAGAGGAGAATAGGAGGAGAGGAGAAGAGGAGGAGAGGGGTGAGCAGTAGAGGAGCAGAAGGAGAGGCAGAGAGGAGGGAGGAGAGAAGTGGCGGGGGAGGAGAGAAGAGGAGAATAGGAGGAGAGGAGAATAGGAGGAGAAGAGAAGAGGAGGAGAGAGGTGAGCAGTAGAGGAGCAGGAGGAGAGGCAGAGAGGAGGGAGGAGAGAAGTGGAGAATAGGAGGAGAGGAGAATAGGAGGAGAGGAGAAGAGGAGGAGAGAAGAGGTGAGCAGGAGGAGGAGAGAAGATGAGAGGAGGAGAGAAGAGGGAGGGAAGAGGAGAGGAGGAGAGAAGAGAAGGGGAGGAGGAGAGAAGAGAGGAGGGAGGAGAGAAGAGGAGGGGGAGGAGAGAAGAGGAGGGGGAGGAGAGAAGAGGAGAATAGGAGGACAGGAGAATAGGAGTAGAGGAGAAGAGGAGGAGAGAAGAGGAGGGGGAGGAGAGAAGAGGAGGGGGAGGAGAGAAGAGGAGAGCAGAAGAGGAGCAGGAGGAGGAGAGAAGATGAGAGGAGGAGAGAAGAGGGAGGGAAGAGGAGAGGAGGAGAGAAGTGGAGGGGGAGGAGAGAAGAGGAGAATAGGAGGACAGGAGAATAGGAGCAGAGGAGAAGAGGAGGAGAGAAGAGGTGAGCAGAAGAGGAGCAGGAGGAGGAGAGAAGATGAGAGGAGGAGAGAAGAGGGAGGGAAGAGGAGAGGAGGAGAGAAGAGGAGGAGGAGAGGAGGATTGGAAGAAGCTGTCTTTTCCTCTCTAAGAGCTAGATGACAGACAGAGCTAGATGACAGACAGAGCTAGACGATGACAGACAGAGCTAGACGATGACAGACAGAGCTAGACGATGACAGACAGAGCTAGACGATGAAAGACAGAGCTAGACAATGACAGACAGAGCTAGACGATGACAGACAGAGCTAGACGATGAAAGACAGAGCTAGACGATGGAAGACAGAGCTAGACGAAGACAGGCAGAGCTAGACGAAGACAGGCAGAGCTAGACGAAGACAGGCAGAGCTAGACGATGGAATACAGAGCTAGACGAAGAAAGACAGAGCTAGACGATGACAGACAGTGCTAGACGATGACAGACAGTGCTAGACGATGACAGACAGTGCTAGACGATGACAGACAGTGCTAGACGAAGACAGAGCTAGACGATGAAAGACAGAGCTAGACGATGAAAGACAGAGCTAGACGATGACAGACAGAGCTAGACGATGACAGACAGTGCTAGACGATGACAGACAGTGCTAGACGATGACAGACAGTGCTAGACGAAGACAGAGCTAGACGATGAAAGACAGTGCTAGACGAAGACAGAGCTAGACGATGAAAGACAGAGCTAGACGATGAAAGACAGAGCTAGACGATGACAGACAGAGCTAGACGATGACAGACAGAGCTAGACGATGGAAGACAGAGCTAGACGATGAAAGACAGAGCTAGACGATGAAAGACAGAGCTAGACGAAGAAAGACAGAGCTAGACGATGAAAGACAGAGCTAGACGAAGAAAGACAGAGCTAGACGATGAAAGACAGAGCTAGACGATGAAAGACAGAGCTAGACGATGACAGAGCTAGACGATGAAAGACAGAGCTAGACGATGGAAGACAGAGCTAGACGATGAAAGACAGAGCTAGACGATGAATGACAGAGCTAGATGATGACAGAGCTAGACGATGGAAGACAGAGCTAGATGATGACAGAGCTAGACGATGAAAGACAGAGCTAGATGATGACAGAGCTAGACGATGAAAGACAGAGCTAGACGATGAAAGACAGAGCTAGACGATGACAGAGCTAGACGATGAAAGACAGAGCTAGACGATGAAAGACAGAGCTAGACGATGACAGAGCTAGACGAAGAAAGGCACGGGCCTCCCGGGTGGCGCAGTGGTCTAAGGCACTGCATTGCAGTGCTAGCTGTGCCACCAGAGACTCTGGGTTCGAGCCCAGGCTCTGTCGCAGCCGGCCGTGACTGGGAGAACCGTCGTCTGGGTTAGGGAGGGTTTGGCCGGCAGGGATATCCTTGTCTTATCGCGCACTAGCGACTCCTGTGGCGGGCCGGGCGCAGTGCACGCTGACCAGGTCGCTAGGTGTACGATGTTTCCTCCGACACATTGGTGCAGCTGGCTTCCGGGTTAAGTTGGCATTGTGTCAAGAAGCAGGGCGGATTGTCTGGTTTCCGGGTTGGATGCGCGCTGTGTTAAGAAGCAGTGCGGTTGGGTTGTGTTTCGGATGGACGCATGGCTCTCGACCTTCGCCTCTCCCGAGTCTGTACGGGAGTTGCAGTGATGAGACAAGACAAAAGAAAGACAGAGCTAGACGAAGACAGTCGAAGACAGACGAAGACAGTCGTAGACAGACGGAGACAGACGGAGCTAGACGGCGGTAGATGAAGACAGAACTAGATGATCAAGAGTCACAAACCTAGACTAGTATTTACACCAGCCCAAATGTGGTCTGTGTCATTCTAACAACGAGTCGTTCCAAACAGACCACAGTTGTCCTACTTTCTCACCATAGGATTCATCACAGTCTGTGGACTTGACACACAGGAGAATGTGCTGATCCAACAGATACTCCGGGTCTGAGATGATAGGGACAAGCTTTAAAAAGACACGACAGGAGTTCAGACACTCAACAACTCTTTTGAATCAAATACACCATATCGTAAGACAGTTAGCTTTAGTATTGTACTTGAAAGAAGCGTCAGAATGTCAATTTACCTCAACTTGATTTCCAAACCGAACCTTGATGTTCCCATCAGAGTGATCTTGGTTCTCTCCTTCTGAGCTCTTGACAAATTCTGTGGACAGGATGTGTGCAGTTAGCCTGATCCCAGATCTGTTTGTGCCGTATAGCCAAATCCAGTTTGGCATGACAATGAATGGTAAGAGATTGCAAGACAACTAGACCTGGGAACTTGAGGGATATATACTACGTAGCGGGTTTGAGGAGTTAGCAAGGTACCTTTGGTCAACTCTGAGTTCAACTCGGGATAAGCGGTCATACGATAGTGGCTCGCCTTTTAGCCAGGTACATTTCTGTGGCAACGAATCCTTCAGAACTAACCTGGTCCAGGGCAGGCTAACTCAGGGCTAACTCTGTTTATCCTGTATCCAGAACTAACCTGGTCCAGGGCAGGCTAACTCAGGGCTAACTCTATTTATCCTGTATCCAGAACTAACCTGGTCCAGGGCAGGCTAACTCAGGGCTAACTCTGTTTATCCTGTATCCAGAACTAACCTGGTCCAGGGCAGGCTAACTCAGGGCTAACTCTGTTTATCCTGTATCCAGAACTAACCTGGTCCAGGGCAGGCTAACTCAGGGCGAACTCTGTTTATCCTGTATCCAGAACTAACCTGGTCCAGGGCAGGCTAACTCCACTATCCTGAATGAAATGTCTGAGCTGTGAGTTGAGGACCAATGAAATCAGATTCCCACCCTCTCACAAAGATTGTATCATCATCCTCGTCATTTTGAGGAAGACAACTGATTAAATATTTTATTCATCAAATTGTTTTTGTGTGTAAAAAAAAAAAGAAGACGAAAAGAATGTTAATTAAAATACCTATCATCTAGTAATAATAATTTAGTAATGAAACTAATTGTATTCTGAAATTTGTCAAATGACAGCTGCAACCAACCATAAACATAATCCATAGATGGCTGTTCCCATTCAAATTAAGATTGGCAGTCATTGCTAGTGTACCCATGAGATGAACAGTCCAACTGCCAGGGTGAGAGGTTCAAACCCCTTCTACAGATTATACTGTATGTCTATAGCCAGAACACAACAAGCTGTACCCATGAGATTAACAGTCCAACTGCCAGGGTTAGAGGTTCAAACCCCTTCTACAGATTATACTGTATGTCTATAGCCAGAACACAACCAAGCTGTACCTATGAGATGAACAGTCCAACTGCCAGGGTTAGAGGTTCAAACCCCTTCTACAGATTATACTGTATGTCTATAGCCAGAACACAACAAGCTGTACCCATGAGATTAACAGTCCAACTGCCAGGGTTAGAGGTTCAAACCCCTTCTACAGATTATACTGTATGTCTATAGCCAGAACACAACAAGCTGTACCCATGAGATTAACAGTCCAACTGCCAGGGTTAGAGGTTCAAACCCCTTCTACAGATTATACTGTATGTCTTTAGCCAGAACACAACAAGCTGTACCCATGAGATTAACAGTCCAACTGCCAGGGTTAGAGGTTCAAACCCCTTCTACAGATTATACTGTATGTCTATAGCCAGAACACAACAAGCTGTACCCATGAGATTAACAGTCCAACTGCCAGGGTTAGAGGTTCAAACCCCTTCTACAGATTATACTGTATGTCTATAGCCAGAACACAACAAGCTGTACCCATGAGATGAACAGTCCAACTGCCAGGGTTAGAGGTTCAAACCCCTTCTACAGATTATACTGTATGTCTATAGCCAGAACACAACAAGCTGTACCCATGAGATTAACAGTCCAACTGCCAGGGTTAGAGGTTCAAACCCCTTCTACAGATTATACTGTATGTCTATAGCCAGAACACAACAAGCTGTACCCATGAGATGAACAGTCCAACTGCCAGGGTTAGAGGTTCAAACCCCTTCTACAGATTATACTGTATGTCTATAGCCAGAACACAACAAGCTGTACCCATGAGATGAACAGTCCAACTGCCAGGGTTAGAGGTTCAAACCCCTTCTACAGATTATACTGTATGTCTATAGCCAGAACACAACAAGCTGTACCCATGAGATTAACAGTCCAACTGCCAGGGTTAGAGGTTCAAACCCCTTCTACAGATTATACTGTATGTCTATAGCCAGAACACAACAAGCTGTACCCATGAGATGAACAGTCCAACTGCCAGGGTTAGAGGTTCAAACCCCTTCTACAGATTATACTGTATGTCTATAGCCAGAACACAACAAGCTGTACCCATGAGATGAACAGTCCAACTGCCAGGGTTAGAGGTTCAAACCCCTTCTACAGATTATACTGTATGTCTATAGCCAGAACACAACAAGCTGTACCCATGAGATGAACAGTCCAACTGCCAGGGTTAGAGGTTCAAACCCCTTCTACAGATTATACTGTATGTCTATAGCCAGAACACAACAAGCTGTACCCATGAGATTAACAGTCCAACTGCCAGGGTTAGAGGTTCAAACCCCTTCTACAGATTATACTGTATGTCTATAGCCAGAACACAACAAGCTGTACCCATGAGATGAACAGTCCAACTGCCAGGGTTAGAGGTTCAAACCCCTTCTACAGATTATACTGTATGTCTATAGCCAGAACACAACAAGCTGTACCCATGAGATTAACAGTCCAACTGCCAGGGTTAGAGGTTCAAACCCCTTCTACAGATTATACTGTATGTCTATAGCCAGAACACAACAAACTGTTCCACAGATAGGAGTGGGAAAATGTGGTTTTGCGATGTTAAGCCCACAAAATAAGATCTAGCAACCTTTCAGGTTATTGATCCAACGCTCTAACCACTAGGCTACCTGCCTCCCCATAAGCCCACCGAAGAAGGCATTAACAATAAGTAATAAAATAAAGATGACACTTCTAAAAGCCTATTTCACAACATCGTCTGGAGAATTTGCAAGATCACTTATTTTTTTGTCTCAACGAAGAGTTCGATCACAGAGTTTCTAAACCCAGAGGCGCAACATCACGAGACTTCTGGGAACGCTTTTGCGAAACAGACCAGGCCGGGGTTTGAGAAGTCAATGAGAGGAGTGAAAAATGATTTCTTAGTTGTTCATTTTTGTGAACGCTAAAGGAAAAAAACGTAGATTATTAAGTAGTGGAACTCGTTATGACTCCAACCTCGTGAGCTTGACAAACTGACACGTCAATTTTAGTCAAAAACGTTATATCGAAAGAGTGCCACATGCGCAGTTCGGCGAGAGTCGACCGTTAGACCCGATGACATGTTTCTGTGCATGAGCATAGCTAGCCAACGTCGCCATGACATCGCCTACAAGTGTGATCGGGAATTTCTACTGGAGAAGCAGCTTCTGCCTATCTTCATACTGTACCATCTTTGGTCTGGTGTTCAACTAGCAACATGCACACACAGTTACAAGCCCGCTAGAGTTAGCAGCAGATGGACATTATCCACCATCGTAGTATGGATGAAGCCTGATCTGGAATGTGAAGCTAACTGATGCTGGCTAGCTTTATAAAACCGCATCCGTAATGGGACTGCGGTCAAACGACCACTCTTCATCACTGTCAAACGCTCAGCGAGCAGGCCTTTCTAATCAACTTGGCCCGAGTATCCTGGAAGGATATTAACCTCATTCCGCCAGTAGAGGATGCCTGGTTCTTTAAAAGTGCTTTCCTCACCATCTTAATTAAATAAGCCCCCTTAAAAAAATGTAGAACCAGGAACAGATATACCTCTTGGTTCACTCCAACCCTGACTGCCCTTGACCAGCACAAAAACATCCTGTGGCGTACTGCATAAGCATCGCGACATGCAACTTTTTAGGGAAGTTAGAAACCAATATACACAGGCAGTTAGGAAAGCAAAGGCTAGCTTTTTCAAACAGAAATGTGCATCCTGCAGCACAAACTCAAAAAAGTTCTGGGACACTGTAAAGTCCATGGAGAATAAGAGCACCTCCTCCAAGCTGCCCACTGCACTGTGGCTAGGAAACACTGTCAACACCGATAACTGAGAATTTCAATAAGCATTTTTCTATGGCTGGCCATGCTTTCCACCTGGCTACCCCTATCCCGGTCAACAGCCCTGCGCCCCCCACAGCAACTTGCCCAAGCCTCCCCCATTTTTCCTTCACCCAAATCCAGATAGCTGATGTTCTGAAAGAGCTGCAAAATCTGGACCCCTACAAATCAGCCGGGCTAGACAATCTGGACCCTCTCTTTCTAAAATGATCTGTCGAAATTGTTGCCACCCCTATTACTAGCCTGTTTAACCTCTCTTTCGTATCGTCTGAGATCCCCAAAGATTGGAAAGCTGCAGCGGTCATGACACTCTAGACTCAAACTGCTACAGACCTATATCTATCCTACCCTGCCTTTCTAAGGTCTTCGAAAGCCAAGTTAATAAACAGATCACCGACCATTTCGAATCCCACCGTACCTTCTCCGCTATGCAATCTGGTTTCAGAGCTGGTCATGGGTGCACCTCAGCCACGCTAAACGATACCATAACCGCCATTGATAAGAGACAATACTGTGCAGCCGTCTTCATCGACCTGGCCAAGGCTTTCGACTCTGTCAATCACCACATTCTTATCGGCAGACTCAACAGCATTGGTTTCTCTAATGACTGCCTCGCCTGGTTCACTAACTACTTATCAGACAGAGTTCAGTGTGTCAAATCGGAGGGCCTGTTGTCCGGACCTCTGGCAGTCTCTATGGGGGTGCCACAGGGTTCAATCCTCGGGCCGACTCTTTTCTCTGTATATATCAATGATGTCGCTCTTGCTGTTGGTGATTCTCTGATCCACCTCTACGCAGACGACACCATTCTGTATACTTCTGGCCCTTCTTTGGACACTGTGTTAACTAACCTCCAGATGAGCTTCAATGCCATACAACTCTCCTTCCGTGGCCTCCAACGGCTCTTAAATGCAAGTAAAACTAAATGCATGCTCTTCATCCGATCGCTGCCCGCACCCGCCCGCCCGTCCAGCATCACTACTCTGGACGGTTCTGACTTAGAATATGCGGACAACTACAAATACCTAGGTATCTGGCTAGACTGTAAACTCTCCTTTCAGACTCACATTAAGCATCTCCAATCCCAAAAATCTAGAATCGGCTTCCTATTCAGCATCAAAGCATCCTTCACTCATGCTGCCAAACATACCCTCGTAAAACTGACTATCCTACCAATCCTTGACTTTGGCGATGTCATTTACAAAATAGCCTCCAACACTCAGCAAATTGGATGCAGTCTATGACAGTGCCATCCGTTTTGTCACCAAAGCCCTATATACTACCCACCATTGCGACATGTTGGCTGGCCCTCGCTACATATTCGTTGCCAAACCCACTGGCTGCAGGTAATCTATAAGTCTTTGCTAGGTAAGCCCCGCCGTATCTCAGCTCACTGGTCACCATAGCAGCACCCACCCGTAGCACGTGCTCCAGCAGGTATATTTCACTGGTCACCCCCAAAGCCAATTTCTCCTTTGGCCGCCTTTCCTTCCAGTTCTCTGCTGCCAATGACTGGAACGAACTGCAAAAATCACTGAAGCTGGAGACTCACATCTCCCTCACTAACTTTAAGCACCAGCTGTCAGAGCAGCTCACAGATCACTTCACCTGTACATAGCCCATCTGTAAATAGCCCATCTATCTACCTACCTCATCCCCATACTGGTATTTATTATATTGCACCTTTGCACCCCAGTATCTCTACTTGTACACTCATCTTCTACACATCTATCACTCCAGTGTTTAATTGCTATATTGTAATTATCTCGCCACTATGGCCTATTTATTGCCTTACCTTCGTTATCCTACCTCATTTGCACACACTGTATATAGACTTTCTCTATTGTATTGTTGACTGTATGTTTGTTTATTCCATGTTTGTTTATTCCATGTGTTGTTGTTTGTGTCGCACTGCTTTGCTTTATCTTGGTCAGGTCGCACTTGTAAATGAGAACTAGCCTACCTGGTTAATTAAATAAAGGTGAAATACAATAAATACAATTTTATAAAAGCCTGATCTGGAATGTGAAACTAACTGAAGCTGGCTAGCTTTATAAAAACCTGAGTAGGTCTAGTTTGCTTCGTACTATAGCACTCAGGCTAGTGTGGAGTCACTGTGAGTTAGGCTCCAGTTCAGTTGGGGCACTTGATATGTTTTTAGTGTTATCCTATGATCCACTGACCACTGTGGTCAGATGGAAAATGGAAGTAGCCCAGACTTACTCTCTAAGCAGCTGGAGTGGTATTCGAGGAAGAACTTGGTCTTGGACTTTGTCATGAGGGTGGCAACACAGTTCATGAACTTGATCCCACCCTGAGACACACTGCTGGGATCTGGAAAGAAAAGATAGAAAGATCATTGGAAAGGCAGTTGTCTTTGTCCATAGATTTGCACACGGTAAAACACGAGAACATCTTCTTCTGAGGGTAGATCATTTCGTAAAATACAGTGATGTCAGACACACGTGCATTAGTCACACACAGCCAGCACGGTGTAGTTGTCTAGTGAAGTAAGAAGCTGTACCATGCTTGGAGACAAACTGTGATGACACTCCGACTTCAAATGTGGAGAAAACTGGAGAGTGGTCACTGGTCATAATGTCATTGGTGCACCCTTCAAGAGAGGTTGCAAAAATTATAGAATTGGTAATAACATGAACTAAAATGACACATATTTTGTTCGTTAATTGCAATGAATCAATTATCATGGCAGTAGTCTCACCGTATGACTGACAGAACACATGCACCAAGGGGTAGGACCTCCGTAGAACGCGATCACACCATGATGGTAGATTGTATTTAGTCTGTGAGGGAGAAGAATTTATATTTCAGTCGTTCTGAAAAATCAGCATTGGTTTGATGGCAGGCCTATCTAAGACCATGCCATCTTTCTAATAGTGGTTTCAGAGACCCATGTGTGTCCCAAATGGCACCCTTTTCACTATATAGTGCACTACTTTAGACCAGAGCCCTATGGAACCCTATTCCCTATATAGTGCACTACTTTAGACCAGAGCCCTATGGAACCCTATTCCCTATATAGTGCACTACTTTAGACCAGAGCCCTATGGAACCCTATTCCCTATATAGTGCACTACTTTAGACCAGAGCCCTATGGAACCCTATTCCCTATATAGTGCACTACTTTAGACCAGAGCCCTGTTGCACCCACGACAACTACTGTGATTATTATTATTTGACCATGCTGGTCATTTATGAACATTTTAACATCTTGGCCATGTTCTGTTATAATCTCCACCCGGCACAGCCAGAAGAGGACTGGCCACCCCGTTCCTCTCTAGGTTTCTTCCTAGGTTTTGGCCTTTCTAGGGAGTTTTTCCTAGCCACCGTGCTTCTACACCTGCATTGCTTGCTGTTTGGGGTTTTAGGCTGGGTTTCTGTACAGCACTTTGATATATCAGCTGATGTAAGAAGAGCTATATAAATACATTTGATTTGATATGGAGCCCTATTCCCTATATAGTGCACTACTTTAGACCAGAGCTCTATGGAACCCTATTCCCTATATAGTGCACTACTTTAGACCAGAGCTCTATGGAACCCTATTCCCTATATAGTGCACTACTTTTGACCAGAGTCCCATGGGCTATGTATGGAATAGGATGCCATTTGGGACTTCTCTACAAGGTAAAATAATAAACAGCCAAGCTGTGGACTTGTGCTCTCAGATATCTGCTTATTTCCTCAAACTGTATGAGGGCCACCTGTGCCATTCAGCATCGCAGGAAACACACACAGTAAACTTACCCCAGTGGCTTTGGCCTTGGTGTAGGCATATTTCTCGCGTGTGTCTCTCTCGAAACGATACGTGGGCGCGAACGTGATCTCCTCCTCATCTGTGATGAGATTAAATAATAAAAAATATATATAGAGAGAGATGTCAGAATCACCATTATTTGTCAATTACATGTACCAGGAATTTGACCTGGTGAAGTGGTGCTCAGGAACTAGCTAGCCTATAGTTTACTGGTAGTGCTAGCTAGCCTATAGTTTACTATCTGGTAGGGCTAGCTAGCCTATAGTTTACCTCTGGTAGGGCTAGCTAGCCTATAGTTTACTATCTGGTAGGGCTAGCTAGCCTATAGTTTACCTCTGGTAGGGCTAGCTAGCCTATAGTTTACCTCTGGTAGTGCTAGCTAGCCTATAGTTTACCTCTGGTAGGGCTAGCTAGCCTATAGTTTACTCTCTGGTAGTGCTAGCTAGCCTATAGTTTACCTCTGGTAGGGCTAGCTAGCCTATAGTTTACTCTCTGGTAGTGCTAGCTAGCCTATAGTTTACACTCTGGTAGGGCTAGCTAGCCTATAGTTTACCTCTGGTAGTGCTAGCTAGCCTATAGTTTACCTCTGGTAGGGCTAGCTAGCCTATAGTTTACTCTCTGGTAGGGCTAGCTAGCCTATAGTTTCTGTTATAATCTCCACCCGGCACAGCCAGAAGAGGACTGGCCACCCCTCAGAGCCTGGTTCCTCTCTAGGTTTCTTCCTAGGTTTTGGCCTTTCCTATAGTTTACCTCTGGTACGGCTAGCTAGCCTATAGTTTACTCTCTGGTAGGGCTAGCTAGCCTATAGTTTACTATCTGGTAGGGCTAGCTAGCCTATAGTTTACTCTCTGGTAGGGCTAGTTAGCCTATAGTTTACTCTCTGGTAGGGCTAGCTAGCCTATAGTTTACTATCTGGTAGGGCTAGCTATCCTATAGTTTACTATCTGGTAGGGCTAGGTAGCCTATAGTTTACCTCTGGTAGGGCTAGCTAGCCTATAGTTTACTATCTGGTAGGGCTAGGTAGCCTATAGTTTACTATCTGGTAGGGCTAGGTAGCCTATAGTTTACTATCTGGTAGGGCTAGGTAGCCTATAGTTTACTATCTGGTAGGGCTAGGTAGCCTATAGTTTACTCTCTGGTAGGGCTAGCTAGAGTCATGGCTCTGGGGCTAGCTAGCCTATAGTTTACTCTCTGGTAGTGCTAGCTAGCCTATAGTTTACTCTCTGGTAGTGCTAGCTAGCCTATAGTTTACTCTCTGGTAGGGCTAGCTAGCCTATAGTTTACTCTCTGGTAGTGCTAGCTAGCCTATAGTTTACTCTCTGGTAGTGCTAGCTAGCCTATAGTTTACTGGAAGTGCTAGCTAGCCTATTGTTTACTCTCTGGTAGTGCTAGCTAGCCTATAGTTTACTGGTAGTGCTAGCTAGCCTATAGTTTACTATCTGGTAGGGCTAGGTAGCCTATAGTTTACTATCTGGTAGGGCTAGGTAGCCTATAGTTTACTATCTGGTAGGGCTAGGTAGCCTATAGTTTACTATCTGGTAGGGCTAGGTAGCCTATAGTTTACTCTCTGGTAGGGCTAGCTAGAGTCATGGCTCTGGGGCTAGCTAGCCTATAGTTTACTCTCTGGTAGTGCTAGCTAGCCTATAATTTACTATCTGGTAGTGCTAGCTAGCCTGTAGTTAACTCTCTGGTAGTGCTAGCTAGCCTATTGTTTACTCTCTGGTAGTGCTAGCTAGCCTATAGTTTACTCTCTGGTAGTGCTAGCTAGCCTATAGTTTACTCTCTGGTAGTGCTAGCTAACCTATAGTTTACTCTCTGGTAGTGCTAGCTAGCCTATAGTTTACTCTCTGGTAGTGCTAGCTAGCCTATAGTTTACTCTCTGGTAGTGCTAGCTAGCCTATAGTTTACTCTCTGGTAGTGCTAGCTAGCCTATAGTTTACTCTCTGGTAGAGCTAGCCTAGCTAGCCTATAGTTTACTGATAGGGCTAGCTAGAGTCATGGCTCCGGGGCTAGCTAGCCTATAGTTTACCAAGGCTAACATGCTGTAGATGTGTTCACTCAATGGCTAGTTGTGCCCATTCAATGACCATGGCTTTGACATAAAAATGTATTACTTTCATCAAAGTCACTTATCAATGACCACCAATTTCATCCTCACATTTTTCCATAAACATCATATAGCCTAGTGAAGTTTAATTTACTTTAGTCATAGTTAGCTATGACAGAATGTGTGTTTCTAATGGCCATGTCTTACCATAGTGTAGGAATACTTTCCCCTCTCCTTTCTCAATGGTGAGCTGGTCTCTACACAGCAGTTCCTGGTACTGCTGCTGTTTGATCTTGGTCACGATGCTCTCGGCTTCCTGTTAAGGGAACACAATGCAAAGTAGCTGCTCTCTCTTCCTGCACAGTGTCATCAGAACAGCACTGTCTCTATTTAGCCTAACTGCTGCTAGAGAAATAGGGAACATGAACTGCATGCTGGCTTTATCCCAAATGGCACCCTCATCCCTATATTAGTGAACTACTGTAGATCAGGGCCTTTTAAAAAGTAGTGCACTCCTCTGGTCCATGTCCTTTACACTACTTGCTTGCTTACGCTTACTTACTTGGTGTGTAACAGCACATTCAATAAGCACATGAATACAAATTTAGATGAGCAGTGGTTGAGAGCTGTTGATAGTCGATAAAGCAGTTGAGAGCTGTGTATATCCCCCCCAAGCAGACACCTCGACGGCCCTGAAAGACCTTCATTGGACTCTATGTAAACTGGAAACCACATATCCTGAGGCTGCGTTTATTGTAGCTGGGTATTTTAACAAGGCTAATCTGAAAACAAGGCTCCCTACATTTTATCAGCAATATCAAATGTGCGACCCAGTCTGGCTAAACTCTGGATCATTGCTACTCTAATTTCCGTGATGCATACAAAGCCCTCCCTCGCCCTCCTTTCGGCAAATCTGACCACGACTCCATTTTGTTGCTCTCAGCCTATAGACAGAAACAAAACAGGAAACTCCCGTGCTCAGGAACGTTCAACGCTGGTCCGACCAATCTGATTCAACACCTCAAGATTGCTTTGATCACGTGGACTGGGATATGTTCCGGATAGCATCGGACAACAACATTGATGTATACACTGATTTGGTGAGGGAGTTTATTAGCAAGTGCATCGGTGATGTTGTACCCACAGTGACTATTAAAACATTCTCTAACCAGAAACCGTGGATTGATGGCAGCATTTGCCAAAACTGAAAGCGTGAACCACTGCTTTTAACCATGACAAGGCGACCAGAAACATGACCGAATACAAACAGTGTAGCTATTCCCTCCGCATGGCAATCAAACAAGCTAAGCGTCAGTATAGAGACAAAGTAGAGTCGCAATTCAATGGCTCAGACACCAGACGTATGTGGCAGGGTCTACAGTCAATCACGGATTACAAAAAGAAAACCAGCCCCATCGCAAACACCGATGTCTTGCTCCCAGACAAACTAAACAACTTCTTTGCTCGCTTTGAGGACAATACAGTGCCACTGACACGGCCCGCTACCAAAACCTGCGGGCTCTCCTTCACCACAGCCAATGTGAGTAAAACATTTAAACGTGTTAACCCATGCAAGGCTGCCAGCCCAGACGGCATCCCTAGCCACGTCCTCAGAGCATGCGCAAACCAGCTGGCTGGTGTGTTTACGGACATATTCAATCAATCCCTATCCCAGTCTGCTGTTCCCACACGCTTCAAGAGGGCCACCATTGTTCCTGTTCCCAAGAAAGCTAAGGTAACTGAGCTAAACGACTATCGCCCAGTAGCACTCACTTCCGTCATCATGAAGTGCTTTGAGAGACTAGTCAAGGACAATATCTCCTCCACCCGACCTGACACCCTAGACCCACTCCAATTTGCTTACCGCCCCAATAGGTCCACAGACGATGCAATCACCATCACACTGCACACTGTCCTATCCCATCTGGACAAGAGGAATACCTATGTAAGAATGCTGTTCATCGATTACAGCTCAGCATACAGACAGAGCAACATAGAACAAGCAAGACGTAGCATACAGACAGAGCAACATAGGACAAGCAAGACGTAGCATACAGACAGAGCAACATAGAACAAAAAGCAACAAGACAAAATTCATAAAAGCAACAAAGTGTTTCCACAACTCACAAGCTACAGACAACAGACAACATGGAAAGCGGGAATACACAGCTAGGGACCATGTTCACAAATCTGATTGACCTTTAGCCATGTCTTCATGCATTTTGTGAAAGTGTGATAGGTGGTGCAGTTATGTGTGTCTGATGGTGGTGATGAAGTTGTTGAGAGTTGTTGATAGTCGATAGAGCAGTTGAGAGTTGTTGATAGTCGATAGAGCAGTTGAGAGCTGTTGATAGTCGATAGAGCAGTTGAGAGCTGTTGATAGTCGATAGAGCAGTTGAGAGCTGTTGATACTGTAGCAACCTTAACCCAACACAGCCTCTTTAAAAGGTTCAGATCTCTTAGCATAACGGTTAAGGTTGAGTTGACAGTCGCTGGACCCAGGTTAGAGTCCCGGTCAGGCTACCCCCCCCCCCCAAATTTCATTACAATACAATCTCCACATCCAGCGTTAACTGCTATGCTAGTTCAACTTACTGTGGATGGCAATTCAATTCGATAATTCAGATCCCCAAGCCAGAACAGATGAGTGAATCGATGTGTGATGTCAAAAGGATTCAGTTTCTTATCTCCAAGATTCAAGAAACGTAGGATGCTGACGTAATTTTGGTTGCGTCTGGTAAGAGAAATAAATGTTGAGAAAACAAATGTCTTGCTTTCAAGTACTTGAGATATGAAGAGATGTGGCATCTTCTTTTCTCACGTTTAGCTATTATTTTGCAATATGCAGACTCGTATCTTCGTGTTCCTTATTTCATCAAACAGAAATGAACAGAATCAGTTAAAGGCTATTCAAGAAATAGAGCAGACAGGCCACAGATAACAACAGACATCCTGAATAATACTGGAGCATAAAACAACCACCCCCCCAAAAAAAATTGTAAGAGTTTAGAGGCATTTTGAGGAGATGCTAAATATTCTAATATTGTGTCAGTGGAACAATGTTGTTGTTTTGATTTAGCTCCATTTTGCTTTCAACATAAACTGGTTTCTAGGGGTTCAGAACTATTTAAAATGCTTGAGGATTGTTAGATTCTGATTATATAATTTGTCAGCCATTTTTTTTTAAATCCCTGTATAGCTCACCTGAGCTTCTTCTCGCTCCCCGAAGTCAGGTGACTGTTGACGAAGCCAAAGGAAGTACCGTTGAACATGAAGGACACGCCCACTGCTCCCTTATTTCCTAGAACATAAAGGGAAAACAACATGGATGTGACGTTAGGCCTCTCTACTGTTTGTGCCTTTCATCGTCTCAGGGTTTGTTAATAAAAAGAAGGCCAGTTTCCCAGACACAGATTAAGTCTAGTCTTGGACCTAAAAAAGCAATTTTATTGGAGAATCTTCATTGCACATGCATTTTAAACCAGAACTAGGTTTTCATCTGGGTCTGGGAAATTGGGACAAAGAGTGTGCAGTGAGTTGATGGGTCTGCAGTGAGTGGTAGGGTCTGCAGTGAATTGGTGGGTCTGCAGTGAATTGATGGGTCTGCAGTGAGCTGATGGGTCTGCAGTGAGTTGGTGGGTCTGCAGTGAGCTGATGGGTCTGCAGTGAGCTGATGGGTCTGCAGTGAATTGGTGGGTCTGCAGTGAGCTGATGAGTCTGCAGTGGGTGGATGGGTCTGCAGTGAGTGGATGAGTCTGCAGTGAGTGGATGAGTCTGCAGTGAGTGGATGAGTCTGCAGTGAGTGGATGAGTCTGCAGTGGGTGGATGATTCTGCAGTGAGCTGATAGGTCTGTAGTGGGTGGATGATTCTGCAGTGAGCTGATAGGTCTGTAGTGAGATGATGGGATTTACCCAGTGCGTTGGCGATCCCTGTCTTAACGCTGTCTGAAAAGATGTGTGAGATTCTGTTTTCGTGCTCTGGCTTGGCTAGCACAACGATGCGGATGTTCCATAGCGTTTGGATGGCTATCTGAACAAAATAAAACACATAATAATTACAATAAAACACATTCATATTTTTTTTTTAATGGTGAATTCTATTACAATCAGTCACTGTCATTTGTTTTAATGTAATGTCCCAAGGCTTAATTGCAACCACATATACAGCCATCTCAGGTGGATGAGATTAGTTGTAATGTGTAACCTACCTAATACCAGTGTAGAAATCAGGAGTAAGTAACTAAACTTTAAGGGGAGGTTTCCCGGACTCAGATTAAGCCCTATCCTCAGATTAAGCCCTGTCCTCAGATTTAGCCCTATCCTCAGATTAAGCCCTATCCTCAGATTAAGCCCTATCCTCAGATTAAACCTTGTCCTCAGATTAAGCCCTATCCTCAGATTAAGCCCTATTCTCAGATTAAGCCTTGTCCTCAGATTAAGCCTTGTCCTCAGATTAAGCCCTTTCCTCAGATTAAGCCCTATTCTCAGATTAAGCCTTGTCCTCAGATTAAGCCTTGTCCTCAGATTAAGCCCTATCCTCAGATTAAGCCCTATTCTCAGATTAAGCCTTGTCCCCAGATTAAGCCTTGTCCTCAGATTAAGCCCTTTCCTCAGATTAAGCCCTATTCTCAGATTAATCCCTTTCCTCAGATTAAGCCCTATCCTCAGATTAAGCCCTATTCTCAGATTAAGCCCTATCCTCAGATTAAACCTTGTCCTCAGATTAAGCCCTATCCTCAGATTAAGCCCTATTCTCAGATTAAGCCCTATCCTCAGATTAAGCCTTGTCCTCAGATTAAGCCTTGTCCTCAGATTAAACCTTATCCTCAGATTAAGCCCTATCCTCAGATTAAGCCTTGTCCTCAGATTAAGCCTTGTCCTCAGATGAAACCTTATCCTCAGATTAAGCCCTATCCTCAGATTAAGCCTTGTCCTCAGATTAAGCCCTATTCTCAGATTAAGCCTTGTCCCCAGATTAAGCCCTATTCTCAGATTAAGCCTTGTCCCCAGATTAAGCCTAGCAAAGTCAATGGAAAATCTAAATTGAAAGTGCTTTGTAGTCCAGGACTAGGCTTAATATGTGTCCTGGAAACTGGCACTGAGTGTTGAGATAGTAACTGACTTGTTTGAAGCTGATGTTGGTGGTTCCTCTCAAGGCACTCTTCAGTGTGTCTATCCACTCCTTCTCCCCTAGGGGATCTTCCTGAGTCCCGATCACATAGATGTCATGAGGAATGTGGTCGGCCGTGTCGTCCCTGGTCTTGCCCTGACCCTTACACTGGAACCAGGATGCTATGCTGTGGGGGGGACTGGCATTACCTGGAGGAAGAGGTAATTATCAATCAATCAATTGTTTAATTGTCCTAATCAATCAATGTGTCAATCAATTGTCCTAATCAAGCAAAATAATTATCGACTGAGCTGAAGTAGCAATATCGATATCGAACAATATTGATACTAATTGATAAATAAAGTATTTATTATCAACAAATTGATGCACTGGGTAGATTGTTCTATGTATTTTAGTTAATATAGACATTGAAGGCGGCCATTTTACCCATATTCCAGGTACCAACGAACACAGTGATCATATCTGGCTCAGGCTTGTCTGAGTGTTTGTTCTTCATCTGCTGAAGGAGTTGACAGAACCCCTCTCTTTTCTGGTGACGCACACACACACACACACACACACACACACACACACACACACACACACACACACACACACACACACACACACACACACACACACACACACACACACACACACACACACACACACACACACACACACACACACACACACACATCAGAAAGATGACCACACAGTTTACATGAAGCCATAGCTTGATGGTACGTGTACAAGGCCTTCAGAAAGTATTCTCACCCTTGACTTTTTACCCATTTTGTTGTGTTACAGCCTGAATTCAATATGGATTAAATAGTGTGTTTTTTAGTGTTTTTTTTATACACACATTAGGCCAGTAAGTCAAAGTGGATTTATGTTTTTTGAAATTTTTATAAATGAAAAGCTGAAATGTCTTGAATCAATAAGTATTCCATCCTTTTTGTTTAGGCAAGCCTAAATAAGTTCAGGAGTAAAAATGTTTTAAATTGCATGGACTATGTGTGCAATAATAGTGTTCAACATGATTTTTGAATGACTACCTCATCTCTGTATCCCACACATACATTTATCTGTAAGGTCCCTCATCTCTGTATCCCACACATACATTTATCTGTAAGGTCCCTCATCTCTGTACCCCACACATACAATTATCTGTAAGGTCCCTCATCTCTGTACCCCACACATACATTTATCTGTAAGGTCCCTCATCTCTGTATCCCACACATACATTTATCTGTAAGGTCCCTCATCTCTGTACCCCACACATACATTTATCTGTAAGGTCCCTCATCTCTGTATCCCACACATACATTTATCTGTAAGGTCCCTCATCTCTGTATCCCACACATACAATTATCGGTAAGGTCCCTCATCTCTGTACCCCACACATACAATTATCTGTAAGGTCCCTCATCTCTGTATCCCACACATACATTTATCTGTAAGGTCCCTCATCTCTGTACCCCACACATACAATTATCTGTAAGGTCCCTCATCTCTCTACCCCACACATACAATTATCGGTAAGGTCCCTCATCTCTGTACCCCACACATACATTTATCTGTAAGGTCCCTCATCTCTGTACCCCACACATACAATTATCTGTAAGGTCCCTCATCTCTGTATCCCACACATACATTTATCTGTAAGGTCCCTCATCTCTGTATCCCACACATACATTTATCTGTAAGGTCCCTCATCTCTGTACCCCACACATACAATTATCTGTAAGGTCCCTCATCTCTGTATCCCACACATACATTTATCTGTAAGGTCCCTCATCTCTGTACCCCACACATACAATTATCGGTAAGGTCCCTCATCTCTGTACCCCACACATACATTTATCTGTAAGGTCCCTCATCTCTGTACCCCACACATACAATTATCGGTAAGGTCCCTCATCTCTGTACCCCACACATACATTTATCTGTAAGGTCCCTCATCTCTGTACCCCACACATACAATTATCTGTAAGGTCCCTCATCTCTCTACCTCACACATACAATTATCTGTAAGGTCCCTCAGTCCAGCAAGTGAATTTCAAACACAGATTCAACCATAAAGACCAGGTTTTCCAAAGCCTCACAAAGAAGGACACCTATTGGTAGATGGGTATAACATTTTTTATTTTTTTAAAGCAGACATTGAATATCCCTTTGTGCAGGCTGTAGTTATTAATTACACTTTGGATGGTGCATCAATACACCCAGTCACTACAAAGATACAGGCGTCCTTCCTAACTCAGTTGCCGGAGAGGAAGGAAAGGGATTTCAACATGAGGCCAATGGTGACTTTAAAACTGAGGATGGATCAACAACATTGTAGTTACTCAACAATACTAACCTAAATGACAGAGTGAAAAGAAGGAAGCCTATACGTTAAAACAAATGATTTTAAAACGTGCATCCTGTTTGCAACAAGGCGCTAAAGTAATACTGCAACAAACGTGGCAAAGAATTTAAATTTTGTCCTGAATACAAAGTGTTATGTTTGGGGAAAATCCAACACAACACATTACTGAATACCACTCTCCATATTTTCAAGCGTAGTGGTGGCTGCATCATGTTATGGGTATGGCTATAGTCGTTAAGGCCTGGGGAGTTTTTCAGGATAAAAAAAGATACAGAATGGAGATACTGTAAGCACAGGCAAAATCCCAAAGGAAAACCTGGTTCAGTCTGCTTCCCAACAGACACTGGAGAAGAATTCACCTTTCAGCAGGTCAATAACCTAAATCACAAGGCCGAATCTACACTGGAGTTGCTTACCAAGAAGACAGTGAATGTTCCTGATGGCCGAGTTACAGTTTTGACTTAAATCTACTTAAAAATCTATGGCAAGACCTAAAAATGGTGTGAATACTTATGTAAATTAGATATTTCTGTGATAAATGTTCAATAAATTTGCAAAAAATCTACAAACAATTCTAAAAATAAATTTAATCCGTTTTAAATTCAGTCTGTAAAACAGCAAAATGTGGAATAAGTCAAGGAAGGCACTATAGTTTCTCTGAGGTATACCTTTGTATCGTCGAAGACAAACTCTTTCCTCAGAGTCTTCTCCTTCTCGGTCTCCACCACGATCACCAGTTTGGCAACTTTCTGGGATTTCACCAGCTGTAAAACTACACATGACATAGATTTAAGGCTACGTCCACAAGTGTCTTAGATTACTTCCCAAATGATACCCTTTTCCCTTTATATGGCACTACTCTTGACCAGGGCTGACGTTACACGACGCAATTTACATGCCAATTTTAGTTGTTTTGCAAATGAGTTGCTTCTTGACTGCTTCGTGAAACACTCCCCTGCATAAGCAACTCATCTGCAACCATGGAAACGTTTCAACTTTGTGCAAATAGTTGCAAGCAACAGCCAATCAAAACAAACACTTTTGACACATGATCCAATCGAAGGGTTCAGAATTCTGACCCAGTTGTCATGTCAACAGAGCTGTCAGTGCTGCACAAGCACAACCAGCGATCAGCGTTGACAGAACAGAGACTAGCACAACAGGAGATGTAGGGACCACACAGCCGTCATACCGTTCAGGAAGGAGACGCGTTCTGTCTCCTAGAGATGAACGTACTTTGGTGCGAAAAGTGCAAATCAATCCCAGAACAACAGCAAAGGACCTTGTGAAGATGCTGGAGGAAACAGGTACAAAAGTATCTATATCCACAGTAAAACAAGTCCTATATCGACATAACCTGAAAGGCCGCTCAGCAAGGAAGAAGCCACTGCTCCAAAACCGCCATAAAAAAACAGACTACGGTTTGCAACTGCACATGGGGACAAATATCATACTTTTTGGAGAAATGTCCTCTGATCTGATGAAACAAAAATAGAACTGTTTGGCCATAATGACCATCGTTATGTTTGGAGGAAAAAGGCGGAGGCTTGCGAGCCGAAGAACACCATCCCAACCGTGAAGCACAGGGGTGGCAGCATCATGTTGTGGGGGTGCTTTGCTGCAGGAGGGACTGGTGCACTTCACAAGATAGATGACATCATGAGGGAGGAAAATGATGTGGATATATTGAAGCAACATCTCAAGACATCAGTCAGGAAGTTAAAGCTTGGTCGCAGATGGGTCTTCCAATTGGACAATGACCCCAAGCATACTTCCAAAGTTGTGGCAAAATGGATTAAGGACAACAAAGTCAAGGTATTGGAGTGGCCATCACAAAGCCCTGACCTCAATCCCATAGAACATTTGTGGGCAGAACTGAAAAGGAGGCCTACAAACCTGACTCGGTTACACCAGCTCTGTCAGGAGGAATGGGCCAACATTCACCCAACTTATTGTGGGAAGCTTGAGGAAGGCTACCCGAAACGTTTGACCCAAGTTAAACAATTTAAAGGCAATGCTACCAAATACTAATTGAGTGTATGTCAACTTCTGACCCACTGGGAATGTGATGAAAGAAATATAAGCTGAAATAAATAATTCTCTCTACTGTTATTCTGACATTTCACATTCTTCAATTAAAGTGTTGATCCTAACTGACCTAAGACAGGGAATGTCTACTTGGATTAGATGTCAGGAACTGTGAAAAACTGAGTTTCAATGTATTTGGCTAATGTGTATGTAAACTTCTGACTTCAACTGTAGCTGTGTTGTTGGTGTTTTCAATCTAATTTTGGTGTTTTCAATCTAATGTAATGCATCAGATGACATGGGGTGAGTTTAGAATTCTCAAATAAGCAGCTTCAATTTGATTGGCTATTGCATGCAATTTTAATGGCGTTTGAGTAACTTCATGTAACAACAAAATTGCTTGAGATTATGCCACTTGCAACTGCAACTAAAATTGCATGAAAGTTGCTTCGTGTGACCCCAGTCTAAGGCCTAGATAAAGCCCAGAATGTAAACCCAATCTAAAGCCTAGATACAGCCCAGAATGTAACCCCAGTCTAAAGCCTAGATACAGCCCAGAATGTAAACCCCAGTCTAAGGCCTAGATACAGCCCAGAATGTAACCCCAGTCTAAGGCCTAGATACAGCCCAGAATGTAACCCCAGTCTAAGGCCTAGATACAGCCCAGAATGTAACCCCAGTCTAAGGCCTAGATACAGCCCAGAATGTAACCCCAGTCTAAGGCCTAGATACAGTACAGAATGTAACCCCAGTCTAAGGCCTAGATACAGCCCAGAATGTAACCCCAGTCTAAAGCCTAGATACAGAATGTAACCCCAGTCTAAAGCCTAGATACAGAATGTAACCCCAGTCTAAAGCCTAGATACAGCCCAGAATGTAACCCCAGTCTAAGGCCTAGATACAGCCCAGAATGTAACCCCAGTCTAAGGCCTAGATACAGCCCAGAATGTAACCCCAGTCTAAGGCCTAGATACAGCCCAGAATGTAACCCCAGTCTAAGGCCTAGATACAGCCCAGAATGTAACCCCAGTCTAAGGCCTAGATACAGTACAGCCTAATGTAACCCCAGTCTAAGGCCTACAGAATACAGCCCAAAATGTAACCCCAGTCTAAAGCCTAGATACAGAATGTAACCCCAGTCTAAGGCCTAGATACAGCCCAGAATGTAACCCCAGTCTAAGGCCTAGATACAGAATGTAACCCCAGTCTAAGGCCTAGATACAGAATGTAACCCCAGTGTAAAGCCTAGATACAGCCCAGAATGTAACCCCAGTTTAAGGCCTAGATACAGCCCAGAATGTAAACCCAGTTTAAGGCCTAGATACAGAATGTAACCCCAGTCTAAGGCCTAGATACAGCCCAGAATGTAAACCCAGTTTAAGGCCTAGATACAGAATGTAACCCCAGTCTAAGGCCTAGATACAGCCCAGAATGTAACCCCAGTCTAAGGCCTACAGAATAACAGTCTAAGGCCCAGAATGTAACCCCAGTCTAAGGCCAAGATACAGCCCAGAATGTAACCCCAGTCTAAGGCCCAGAATGTAACCCCAGTCTAAGGCCTAGATACAGCCCAGAATGTAACCCCAGTCTAAGGCCTCCAGAATGTAACCCCAGTCTAAGGCCAGATACATTACAGAATGTAACCCCAGTCTATGGCCTTGATACAGCCCAGAATGTAGTCTAAGGCCTAGATACAGAATGTAACCCCAGTCTAAGGCCTAGATACAGTACAGAATGTAACCCGTCTAAGGCCTAGATACAGTCCATAATGTAACCCCAGTCTAAGGCCCAGAATGTAACCCCAGTCTAAGGCCTACAGCCCAGAATGTAACCCCAGTCTAAGGCCAGCCCAGAATGTAACCCCCCCAGTACAGCCCAGAATGTACTAAGGCCTAGATACAGCCCAGAATGTAACCCCAGTCTAAAGCCTAGATACAGAATGTAACCCCAGTCTAAGCCTAGATACAGCCTAGATACAGCCCAGAATGTAACCCCAGTCTAAGGCCTAGATACAGTACAGAATGTAACCCCAGTCTATGGCCTTGATACAGCCCAGAATGTAACCCCAGTCTAAGGCCTAGATACAGAATGTAACCCCAGTCTAAGGCCTAGATACAGTACAGAATGTAACCCCAGTCTAAGGCCTAGATACAGTCCATAATGTAACCCCAGTCTAAGGCCTAGATACAGAATGTAACCCCAGTCTAAGGCCTAGATACAGCCCAGAATGTAACCCCAGTCTAAGGCCTAGATACAGTCCAGAATGTAACCCCAGTCTAAGGCCTAGATACAGCCCAGAATGTAACCCCAGTCTAAGGCCTAGATACAGCCCAGAATGTAACCCCAGTCTAAGGCCTAGATAAAGTCCAGAATGTAACCCCAGTCTAAGGCCTAGATACAGTCCATACTGTAACCCCAGTCTAAGGCCTAGATACAGAATGTAACCCCAGTCTAAGGCCTACAGCCCAGAATGTAACCCCAGTCTAAGGCCTAGATACATAACCCCAGTCTAAAGCCTAGATACAGCCCAGAATGTAACCCCAGTCTAAGGCCTAGATACAGAATGTAACCCCAGTCTAAGGCCTAGATACAGAATGTAACCCCAGTCTAAGGCCTAGATACAGAATGTAACCCCAGTCTAAGGCCTAGATACAGCCCAGAATGTAACCCCAGTCTAAGGCCTAGATACAGAATGTAACCCCAGTCTAAGGCCTAGATACAGCCCAGAATGTAACCCCAGTCTAAGGCCTAGATACAGCCCAGAATGTAACCCCAGTCTAAGGCCTAGATACAGTCCAGAATGTAACCCCAGTCTAAGGCCTAGATACAGTCCATAATGTAACCCCAGTCTAAGGCCTAGATACAGAATGTAACCCCAGTCTAAGGCCTAGATACAGCCCAGAATGTAACCCCAGTCTAAGGCCTAGATACAGTCCAGAATGTAACCCCAGTCTAAAGCCTAGATACAGCCCAGAATGTAACCCCAGTCTAAAGCCTAGATACAGTCCAGAATGTAAGCCCAGTCTAAAGGCCTAGATACAGCCCAGAATGTAACCCCAGTCTAAGGCCTAGATACAGAATGTAACCCCAGTCTAAGGCCTAGATACAGCCCAGAATGTAACCCCAGTCTAAGGCCTAGATACAGAATGTAACCCCAGTCTAAGGCCTAGATACAGCCCAGAATGTAACCCCAGTCTAAGGCCTAGATACAACAGAATGTAACCCCAGTCTAAGGCCTAGATACAGCCCAGAATGTAACCCCAGTCTAAGGCCTAGATACAGCCCAGAATGTAACCCCAGTCTAAGGCCTAGATACAGCCCAGAATGTATCCCCAGTCTAAGGCCTAGATACAGTCCAGAATGTAACCCCAGTCTAAGGCCTAGATACAGAATGTAACCCCAGTCTAAGGCGTAGATACAGCCCAGAATGTAAAAACAACAATAGAAAGACTCTTTACGATTATAGGAGAAATAAAGTACTTACTTTTATTGTGTACAAAGTATTTATCTTCTGGTCCGTCTTTATATTTCTTGAAGTAGATCTTCCCAGTTTCCACATCCACCTTGATGAACATCTTGTTTGTGAGACCAAGCAACTCTGATTTGACCTGTAAAAGAAGACCACGACCTCATAAATTCACCAAAAGGAACCTTGTTCCTTGTTCAATTAAACCGTGCAAAGACAATTTGGAGTTTACCCTAATGGATAATAGAGATTATTTTATTGATTTTTTTGTTTCAGATAAGTTTCATAATCCGCTGTGCCTTTTGATATTATATAATATATATATTTATATTTATATTTATATATTATATATATTTGATATAGACTGATATATGTGGTAACATTGTTATCATGCAGTATCTCATTTTGTTCAACTTACTTCAAATGTGATAGGTGGTATTAGAGACTTCCTGTGGCTTCCGTCATATCCTACCGACTCAAACAGAGCAGCTTTGGCCTGTGGGAAAAAAAAGGAAACTACAGTATGTGAAAAGGAAGCATTTACTCCTTTCACTGTATGCTTCTGTTTCAGGTCTGGTTTTGGTCAAAGTGTAACAGGAAAGACGTTACAACATGTGAGAGATCATCTACACCACGGTCAGTTAGTGATTGATAGAAATAGTAAATGAACAAGCGTTTGCTAACGTTGCTAACGTTGAATAAAAAAATAAAAAATCTAAAATCAAATGTCAGAATAAGATTGCGTCCCAAATGGCAAACATATTCCCTATATAGTGACCTACTTATGACCAGAGATCTATGGGCCCTGATCGAAAGCAGTGCACTATTTAGAGAATGGGACAGGCCCTAAGTTTAGAATAGTGTTAAACATTACTTTATCCTCGATGGAGTAGAGCAGTTTGGTAATTTGTTCCAGCCTGAATGACACAGCCTGACCTGAATCTGCTGACACCTAGAAGTTAAAAGCAGAAACGTAAATTCAACATAAACCAAGAATTAGGGCAGAGGCAGCCTTCAGCGCATCACATAGGAAATATCATTAAAAACACAAAGGACTTGATAATATAAATACTGTACACTAGACCAGAGATGATATAAATACTGTACACTAGACCAGAGATATAAATACTGTACACTAGACCAGAGGTGATATAAATACTGTACACTAGACCAGAGATATGAATACTGTACACTAGACCAGAGATATAAATACTGGACACTAGACCAGAGATGATATACATACTGTACACTAGACCAGATATATAAATACTGTACACTAGACCAGATATATAAATACTGTACACTAGACCAGAGATATAAATACTGTACACTAGACCTGAGATGATATACATACTGTACACTAGACCAGAGATATAAATACTGTACACTAGACCAGAGATATAAATACTGTACACTAGACCAAAGATGACAGTAAAACTAAACAGAAGTGTCTGATAAATTGTTAATAATAGCCACCTGTTACCATGCAGCATCAATATACCTACAATCAGATAGCATTATTAGTCATTTTACAGAAAGACAAAGACCCTCTAGTCGAGAATGGATCCTCATACCGACCTGTTTCCTTATTGAATACTGATGTTAAAATAATACCATCTTGAATGCAGCTCATACTGTCCCATCTCCTTACTGAATACTGATGTTAAAATAATACCATCTTGAATGCAGCTCATACTGTCCCATCTCCGTACTGAATACTGATGTTAAAATAATACCATCTTGAATGCAGCTAATAATGTCCCATCTCCTTACTGAATACTGATGTTAAAATAATACCATCTTGAATGCAGCTCATACTGTCCCATCTCCTTACTGAATACTGATGTTAAAATAACGGCTAATATAAGGTTGATTATAATAACAACCCACCTGACTTCTCATTCGGCCGACCCCTGGGGACAGCTGTTGGTCTAGAAGCCTCTGGAAGGCCTCCAGAGTGGGCAGGGTACGGGAGATCTCACTGACAACACAGGAGCACAAAACATGTAAATTCAACCGAAAATACTTAATTCATCCCACAAGGGTTAGGGTTCATCAAATGTTGTTTTCCAGGGTTGGAGTCAATCAATTCCATTTCTATTCAGTTAATTTCCATGAATTGACCCCAACCCTGTGGTTAACAGGGAATGCTGAGTGCTTTAAATGTTGCAGATATATACAGTGGGGTCCAAAATTAAAATAATGACTGTATAAAATAAATAATTCAAATACTGGGCTGTATTTTATGCTCCAAATTTTTTTGGGGGATTATCTTATTTTCTATTAATGCAAATTGCTCAGAAAATGTTATCAAATCAAATCAAGCTTTATTTACACAGCACATTTCAGACAGAATACAACACAATGTCCTTTACAGGAAAAAAAGACGAACTGAACAACTAACTAAAAAGCTCCCAAAAGGAAGAGCAAAGCTAAAAATATGTGTTTCAAGATCTCTTTAAAATATGTCCACAGTTTCAGCCCCCCTCAGGTTCTCTGGCTGGGAGCATGATAACTAAAGGCTGGGAGCATAGTAACTAAAGACTGCCTCTCCATGCCTCTTGGTCCCCCTCAGGTTCTCTGGCTGGGAGCGTAATAACTAAAGACTGGGGGCATAGTAACTAAAGGCTGGGGACATAGTAACTACAGGCTGGGGGCATAGTAACTAAAGGCTGGGGGCATAGTAACTAAAGGCTGGGGGCATAGTAACTAGAGGCTGGGGGCATAGTAACTAGAGGCTGGGGGCATAGTAACTAGAGGCTGCCTCTCCATGCCTCTGGGGGCCTAGGTTCTAGAGGCTGGGAGCATAGTAACTAAAGACTGGGAGCATAGTAACTAAAGGCTGGGGGCATAGTAACTAAAGACTGGGGCCATAGTAACTAAAGGCTGGGGGCATAGTAACTAAAGGCTGGGGGCATAGTAACTACAGGCTGGGGGCATAGTAACTAAAGGCTGGGTGCATAGTAACTAAAGGCTGGGGGCATAGTAACTAGAGGCTGGGGGCATAGTAACTACAGGCTGGGGGCATAGTAACTAGAGGCTGGGGACATTGTAACTAGAGGCTGGGGGCATAGTAACTAGAGGCTGGGGGCATAGTAACTAGAGGCTGGGGGCATAGTAACTAAAGGCTGGGGGCATAGTAACTAGAGGCTGGGGGCATAGTAACTAAAGGCTGGGGGCATAGTAACTAGAGGCTGGGGGCATTGTAACTAGAGGCTGGGGGCATAGTAACTAAAGGCTGGGGGCATTGTAACTAGAGGCTGGGGGCATAGTAACTACAGGCTGGGGGCATAGTAACTAGAGGCTGGGGACATTGTAACTAGAGGCTGGGGGCATAGTAACTAGAGGCTGGGGGCATAGTAACTAAAGGCTGGGGGCATAGTAACTACAGGCTGGGGGCATAGTAACTAAAGGCTGGGGGCATAGTAACTAAAGGCTGGGGGCATAGTAACTAGAGGCTGGGGGCATAGTAACTAGAGGCTGGGGGCATAGTAACTAGAGGCTGGGGGCATAGTAACTAGAGGCTGGGGGCATAGTAACTAGAGGCTGGGGGCATAGTAACTAGAGGCTGGGGGCATAGTAACTAGAGGCTGGGGGCATTGTAACTAGAGGCTGGGGGCATAGTAACTAAAGGCTGGGGGCATTGTAACTAGAGGCTGGGGGCATAGTAACTAGAGGCTGGGGGCATAGTAACTAGAGGCTGGGGGCGTGAGGGCAAAGTAACTAGAGGCTGGGGGCATAGTAACTAGAGGCTGGGAGCATAGTAACTAGAGGCTGGGGGCATTGTAACTAGAGGCTGGGGGCATTGTAACTAGAGGCTGGGGGCATAGTAACTAGAGGCTGGGGGCATAGTAACTAGAGGCTGGGAGCATTGTAACTAGAGGCTGGGAGCATTGTAACTAGAGGCTGGGAGGCTAGAGGGGGAGCATAGTAACTAGAGGCTGGGAGCATAGTAACTAGAGGCTGGGAGCATAGTAACTAGAGGCTGGGAGCATAGTAACTAGAGGCTGGGAGCATAGTAACTAAAGTAACTAAACTGTTTTTTTTTAAGTAGGGGGCAAAATTATTGACACCCCTAAAAATACTTACAATATAAATAAAGTAGTCAAAAGTGTAGTATTTGGTCCCATATTTCTATCACACGATGACTACATCAAGCTTGTGATGCCTCAAACTTGTTGGAAGCATTTGCAGTTAGTTTTGGTTGTGTTTCAGATTATTTTGTGCCCAATATAAATTAATGGTAAATAATGTGTTGTGTTATTTTGGAGTCACTTTTAAATAAGAATATAATATGTTAGTAAACACTTCTACAGGAATGTGGATGATACAATGATTACAGATAATCCTGAATGAATTAATGAGTGTAAAAGTTACAGAGGGGCAAAGATCATATCTCCAAGACATGCTAACCTCCCCTGTTATTGGTAATGGTGAGAGGTTAGATCATATCTCCAAGACATGCTAACCTCCCCTGTTATTGGTAATGGTGAGGATAGATCATATCTCCAAGACATACTAACCTCCCCTGTTAATGGTAATGATGAGAGGTTAGATCATATCTCCAAGACATGCTAACCTCCCCTGTTATTGGTAATGGTGAGGTTAGATCATATCTCCAAGACATACTAACCTCCCCTGTTATTGGTAATGGTGAGGTTAGATCATGTCTCCAAGACATACTAACCTCCCCTGTTATTGGTAATGGTGAGAGGTTAGATCATGTCTCCAAGACATACTAACCTCCCCTGTTATTGGTAATGGTGAGAGGTTAGATCATGTCTCCAAGACATACTAACCTCCCCTGTTAATGGTAATGGTGAGAGGTTAGATCATAATCCCAAGACATGCTAACCTCCCCTGTTATTGGTAATGGTGAGAGGTTAGATCATATCTCCAAGACATGCTAACCTCCCCTGTTAATGGTAATGGTGAGAGGTTAGATCATACCTCCAAGACATGCTAACCTCCCCTGTTAATGGTATTGGTGAGAGGTTAGATCATACCTCCAAGACATGCTAACCTCCCCTGTTAATGGTAATGGTGAGAGGTTAGATCATACCTCCAAGACATGCTAACCTCCCCTGTTAATGGTAATGGTGAGAGGTTAGATCGTACCTCCAAGACATGCTAACCTCCCCTGTTATTGGTAATGGTGAGAGGTTAGATCATATCTCCAAGACATGCTAACCTCCCATGTTAATGGTAATGGTGAGATATCTACCCCCAAGACATGCTAACCTCCCCTGTTAATGGTATGGTAATGCATACCTCCAAGACATGCTAACCTCCCCTGTTAATGGTAATGGTGAGAGGGTAGATCGTATCTCCAAGACATGCTGTACCCCCAAGACATGCTAACCTCCCCTGTTAATGGTAATGGTGAGAGGTTAGATCGTACCTCCAAGACATGCTAACCTCCCCTGTTAATGGTAATGGTGAGAGGTTAGATCATACCTCTAAGACATGCTAACCTCCCCTGTTATTGGTAATGGTGAGGTTAGATCATAACTCCAAGACATGCTAACCTCCCCTGTTAATGGTAATGGTGAGAGGTTAGATCATACCTCCAAGACATGCTAACCTCCCCTGTTATTGGTAATGGTGAGGATGTGCTAACCTCCCCTGTTAATGGTAATGACATGTGACATGCTAACCTCCCCTGTTATTGGTAATAGGATAGATCATACCTCCAAGACATGCTAACCTCCCCTGTTAATGGTAATGATGAGAGGTTAGATCATATCTCCAAGACATGCTAACCTCCCCTGTTATTGGTAATGGTGAGGTTAGACATATCCAAGACATACTAACCTCCCCTGTTAATGGTAATGGTGAGGTTAGATCATGTCTCCAAGACATACTAACCTCTGTTATTGGTACCATAATCCCAAGACATGCTAACCTCCCCTGTTATTGGTAATGGTGAGAGGTTAGATCATGCTACCCTCCAAGACATGCTAACCTCCCCTGTTAATGGTAATGGTGAGAGGTTAGATCATACCTCCAAGACATGCTAACCTCCCCTGTTAATGGTAATGGTGAGAGGTTAGATCATACCTCCAAGACATGCTAACCTCCCCTGTTAATGGTAATGGTGAGAGGTTAGATCGTACCTCCAAGACATGCTAACCTCCCCTGTTAATGGTAATGGTGAGAGGTTAGATCGTACCCCCAAGACATGCTAACCTCCCCTGTTAATGGTAATGGTGAGAGGTTAGATCGTACCCCCAAGACATGCTAACCTCCCCTGTTAATGGTATTGGTGAGAGGTTAGAGCATACCTCCAAGACATGCTAACCTCCCCTGTTAATGGTAATGGTGAGAGGGTAGATCGTATCTCCAAGACATGCTAACCTCCCCTGTTAATGGTAATGGTGAGAGGGTAGATCGTACCCCCAAGACATGCTAACCTCCCCTGTTAATGGTAATGGTGAGAGGTTAGATCGTACCTCCAAGACATGCTAACCTCCCCTGTTAATGGTAATGGTGAGAGGTTAGATCATACCTCTAAGACATGCTAACCTCCCCTGTTATTGGTAATGGTGAGGTTAGATCATAACTCCAAGACATGCTAACCTCCCCTGTTAATGGTAATGTAGTCATTTTATGGTAAAAATATGTGAGCAAATAGTAAACTTTTGATGACTTTGTATATAAGAATATTTAGGGCTGTCAATAATTTTGACCCCTAACCTTCTTGAGAATAAAAACAAAAACAAACCAAAATCTCTTTCTCTGAGCAAAAGTACAAGTATAAAATATTATAATTTCCCCCTTTTTGTTGTTGTTGTTGTTGATGCATTCAATAGAACACCGTTTTTTTAATTATTTATTTTATACAGTCATCATTGTTAATCTTTATCAAGAGTGTCAATAAAAACGACTTATGTTGCTTTAACCACATCGCGACCAGGGTATCCAGCCAATCAGTGGTCACCACACCAAGTGTGTCAACAATCTGGGACACCACTGTAGTTAGCTATTGTCTGTAAGTCTCCTGTACCTGTTAAGATGTTTGCAAATTCCCATAGTGAGCTTTTTCAGACGGGGAAAGTTGGGATTCCCATTCTGGGCTTGCTCAGCATCGAGACAGAGTGAGGTGTGGAAGTATTCCTGGATGGATTGTTGGTGCTCTTCCGGGAGGCTGGAAGACAATGAATTAGCAGTCAGTGTGATTAGTTTTGTTGATGCCTAACTAAAAGATTGGCAGCTGGGTAACACAATGCAACACGTCGTCAGTCCCACAATACTACTGAAGACACTCAATCAGCATTTTGCAGCTCATAGTAGAATGATAAGTGTCTCAGTGTATTAAATCAAATTTATTTATAAAGCCCTTCTTACATCAGCTGATATCTCAAAGTGCTGTACAGAAACCCAGCCTAAAACCCCAAAACAGCAAGCAATGCAGGTGTAGAAGCACAATGGCTAGGAAAAACTCCCTAGAAAGGCAGAAACCTATCAAGTCAAAAAAGCTGATCTAAGATACATTTTTGCCTGATCAATAATGAATAAGATTACATCGATAGGGTGGCACCTGATCTCAGATCAACACTCTGAGAAGATTTTGTGGTCCCAAATGAGCATACTTAGACATGTCCAACTGTTGCAGCCTCTGTAGGTATGTGTCTCTCAGGGAAGCACAGGCGAGCTCTGAAGTCTGTGACTCTCCCCCATGGGTCTCTTTACTGCCA
Source organism: Oncorhynchus clarkii lewisi (assembly GCF_045791955.1). Taxonomy (NCBI): domain Eukaryota; kingdom Metazoa; phylum Chordata; class Actinopteri; order Salmoniformes; family Salmonidae; genus Oncorhynchus; species Oncorhynchus clarkii. The sequence goes on from NC_092147.1 coordinate 3,751,353, forward strand.
TTGGCTGACAGCCCACCTGGGCCTTTCCTGGGTGGTAGCTGAGGTGGGTATTTAGCTGGATCTGGAGACGAACAACCACAACAGTCAAACGGTTGGACATAATGAAAGTTATCAGTATCATACCCCTGTGTAGTACTTGAATTACTACTACTTAACTACTACTTAACTAACAGCACCTACAGTCACCTTTACTCCTGTTAACATATCTACCTCAATGATTCCAGTACTCCTGTTGATAATGTATATTCAGGGTTTCAAAACCTTTGACTGGTACTGAACAGTATATACATGTTAACAGGAGTACTGGAGTCATTGAGGTAGATACAGTGGGGCAAAAAAGTATTTAGTCAGCCAATTGCCAATTGTGCAAGTTCTCCCACTTTAAAAGATGAGAGAGGCCTGTAATTTTCATCATAGGTACACTTCAACTATGACAGACAAAATTAGAAAAAAAATCCAGAAAATAACATTGTAGGATTTTTAATGAATTTATTTGCAAATTATGGTGGAAAATAAGTATTTAAGAAAAAGGTTTTGACACCCTGACTCATTCAAGGGTTTTTCATAATTTGGACTACTTTCTAGATTGTAGAAAAATAGTGAAGACATCAAAACTATGAAATAATAAATATGGAATCATGCAGTAACCAAAAAAGTGTTAACTTTTTATGGCTGCAGGGGCAGTATTGAGTAGCTTGGGTGAAAAGGTGCCCATTGTAAACGGCCAGCTCCTCAGTCTCAGTTGCTAATATATGCATATTATTATTAGTATTGGATAGAAAACACTCTGAAGTTTCTAAAACTGTTTGAATTACGTCTGTGAGTATAACAGAACTCATATTGCAGGCAAAAACCTGAGAAATTCCACTTCCTGTTTGTATTTTTTCTGGGGGTGGCAGAATTTCAACCAAGCTCTCATTGAAATTACAGCGGGATATGGATGAGTTTTCACTTCCTACGTCTTCCACTAGATGTCAACAGTCAATAGAACTTTGTCTGATGACTCTAATGTGAAGGGGGGTCGAATGAGACAGGAAATAGTCACCACTGCCACGAGTTGACCACATTTCACTATGCGCGTTCACAGATGAAGGACCTGCGTTCCATCGCTCATCTGAAGTCATTCTAATTCTCCGGTTGGAACGTTCTTCAAGATATATGTAAACAACATTCTAAAGATTGATTCAGTACATCGTTTGACATGTTTTTACTGACTGTTAAGGAACTTTTGGACATTTCGTCACGTTATGGTGGACGCGCTTTGTAAATTGTTTACCAAACGCGCCACCAAAGTAGCTAATTGGACATTTTCGAACAAATCAAGCATTTATTGTGGACCTGGAATTCCTAGGACTGCATTCTGATGAAGTTCATCAAAGGTAACAAAGAAAACATTTATCAAGTATTTTCTGGTTTCTGTTGACTCCAATATGGCGGCTAATTTGGCTTCTGTTCTGAGCGCCCTCTCAGATTATTGCATGTGTTGGTTTTTTCCGTAAAACTTTTTTTGAAATCTGACACAGCGGTTGCATTAAGGAGAGGTATATCTAAAATTTCATGTGTATAACTTGTATTATCATCTACATTTATGATGAGTATTTCTGTTGAAACGATGTGGCTATGCAAAATCACTTGATGTTTTTGGAACTAGTGAATCTAATACACCAATGTAAACTCAGATTTTTTTTATATAAATATGAACTTTATCAAACAAAACATGCATGTATTGTGTGACATGAAGTCCTATGAGTGTCATCTGATGAAGATAATTCAAGGTTAGTGATTCATTTTATCTTTATTTCAGCTTTTTGTGAATGCTATATTTTGCTGGAAAATGGCCGTGCTTTTGTGGTTTGGTGGAGACCTAACATAATCGTTTGTATTGCTTTCGCTGAAAAGCCTATTTGAAAACGGACACTTTGGTGGGATTAACAACAATATTACCTTTAAAATGATATAAGACACATGTATGTTTTAGGAATTGTAATTATGAGATTTCTGTTGTTTGAATTTGGCGCCCTCGATTTTCACTGGTAGTTGTCATATCGATCCCGGTATTGGGATTGCAGCCATGACAAGTTAAACAATCAAAATCTATTTTATATTTGAGATTCTTAAAAGTAGCCACCCTTTGCCTTGATGACAGTTGTGCACACTGTTGGCATTCTCTCAACCAGCTTCATGAGGTAGTCACCTGGAATGCACTTCAATTAACAGGTGTGCTTTGCTAAAAGCGAATTTGTGGAATTTCTTCCCTTCTTAATGCATTTGAGCCAATTGGTTGTGTTTTGAAAAGGTAGGGGTGTGGTATGCAGAAGATAGCCCTATGTGGTAAAATACCAAGTCCACATTCTCATTAATTAAGCTGGAGAAGATGGCAGCCGTTTTACGGGCTCCTAACAAATTATGCTATTGTGTGTGTTTTGCTGCGTTATTTGTAACTTATTTTGTACATAATGTTTCTGCCACCGTCTCTTATGACCCGAAAAGAGCTTCTGGATATCAGGACAGCGATTACTCACCTTGAACTGGACAAAGATTTTTTATTTAATGAGTCGGATGCGAAGGATGTACTTCAGACACCAGACAAGGCCCAAATCACTGTGATTCACATGAAGAAGAGACGGAGATATCGGGTACGTAGGTCAGGGTGCCTTGTAAGTATCCGACGGCGAGTGGGTAATCCGCTTCAACCAGCAGTCCTATTAGCCAACGTGCGATCACTGGAGAATAAACTGGTTGAGCTCCGTTCAAGACTATCCTACCAACAGGACATTAAAAACTGTAATATCTTATGTTTCACTCGTGGCTGAACGACAACATGGATAACATGCAGCTGTCTGGGTTTTCGGTGCATCGGAAAGATAGAACAGCTGCCTCCGGTAAGACAAGTGGTGGAGGTCTGTGTCTATTTGTCAATAACAGCTGGTGCGCGAAATCTAATATTAAGAAAGTCTCTAGGTTTTGCTCGCCTGAGGTAGAGTATCTCATGATAAGCTGTAGAGAGTTTTCATCTATATTTTTCTTAGCTGTCTATTTACTACCACAACCCGATGCTGGAACTAAGACCCCACTCAACCAATTCTATAAGGCCACTCAACCAACTCTATAAGGCCATAAGCAAACAAGAAAATGCTCATCCAGAGGTGACACTCCTAGTGGCCGGGGATAATTAATGCAGGGAAACTTACATGTGTTTTACCTCATTTCTACCAGCATGTTACATGTGCAACCAGAGGAAACAAAACTCTAGACCACCTTTACTCCACACACAGAGATGTGTACAAAGTTCTCCCTCACCCTCTATTTGGCAAATGTGACCATAACTCTATCCTACTGATTCCTGCTTACAAGCAAAACTAAAGCTGGAAGTACCAGTGACTAGATCAATACGGATGTGGTCAGATGACGCAGATGCTAAGTTACAGGATTGTTTTGCTAGCAAAGACTGGAATATGTTCCGGGATTCTTCTGATGGCATCGAGGAGTACACCACATCAGTCACTGGTTTTATCAATAAGTGCATCGATGACGTTGTCACCACAGTGACCGTACGTACATACTCCAACCAGAAGCCATGAATTACAGGCAACATCCGCATCGAGCTAAAGGGTAGAGCTGCTGCTTTCAAGGAGCGGGATTCTAACCCGGAAACTTATAAGAAATTCTGCTATTTGCACTGTATTTGTTATATATCTACCTCAATGACTCTGGTGCCCCACTTAACATGTAAATACACTATATATAGTACAGTATGCGGACACTCCTTCAATTGAATGAATTTGGCTATTTCAACCACACCCATTGCTGACAGGTGTATAAAATCGAGAAGACACCCATGCAATTTCCAAAGACAAACATTGTCAGTAGAATGGCCTAACTGAAGAGCTCATTGACTTTCAACGTGGCACTGTCATAGGGTGCCAACTTTTCAACAAGTCAGTTCCTCAAATTTCTGCCCCTCTAGAGCTGCCCAGGTCAACTGTAAATGCTGTTATTGTGAGGTGGAAACGTCTAGGAGCAACAACGGCTCAGCCGCGAAGTGGTAGGCCACACAAGCTCACAAAACATGACCGCCGAGTGCTGAAGCGCGCAGCACAAATCGCCTAGATGATTCTGTGCTTCCAACATTGTGGCAACAGTTTGGGGTAGGCCTTTTCCTGTTTCAGCATGGCAATGCCCCTGTGCACAAAGCGAGGTCCATACAGAAATGGTTTGTTGAGATTGATGTGGAAGAACTTGACTGGCCTGCACAGAGCCCTGACCTCAACCCCATCAAACACCTTTGGAAGGAATTGGAAAGCAGACTGCAAGCCAGGCCTAATTGCGCAACATCAGTGCCCGACCTCACTAATGCTCTTGTGGCTGAATGGAAGCAGTTCCCTCAGCAATGTTCGCACATCTAGTGGAAAGCCTTCCCAGAAGAGTCCATGCTGTTATAGCAACAAAGGGGGGACCAACTCCATATTAATGCACATGATTTTGGAATGAGATGTTCGACGAGCAGGTGTCCACATACTCTTGGTCATGTAGCCTGCGGCTATGGAACCCTGACCTGTTCACCGGATGTGCTACCTGTCCCAGACCTGCTGTTTTCAACTCTCTAGAGACAGCAGGAGCGGTAGAGATATTCTGAATGATCGGCTATGAAAAGCCAACTGACATTTACTCCTGAGGTGCTGACTTGTTGCACCCTCGACAACTACTGTGATTATTATTATTTGACCATGCTGGTCATCTATGAACATTTGAACATCTTGGCTATGTTCTGTTATAATCCTCACCCGGCACAGCTAGAAGAGGACTGGCCACCCCTCAGAGCCTGGTTCCTCTCTAGGTTTCTTCCTAGGTTTTGGCCTTTCTAGGGAGTTTTTCCTAGACACCGTGCTTCTACACCTGCATTGCTTGCTGTTTGGGGTTTTAGGCTGGGTTTCTGCATAGCACTTTGTGACATCAGCTGATGTAAGGGCTTTATAAATACATTTGATTTGATTTGATTTGATTTAGTGTATCTACCTTAACTGTGTTGGATTGTATGTAATCTGATTATTTAAAAAACAAACTCAGTTACATTATCATCTAAAAAATATTGTAATCAGATTACACAACTAGATGATTACTTCTTGGATTACTTTTAAATTTAGAAAGTAATGTTTTCTTAATGACATTCAATTCAGTATCAGAAAAAAAACGTGCAAGTTTAAGTTAAGCCAGTCTGACCACAAGTCAGAGATCGCTATGATGACACGACAAATGCGTTCGATAGATCGTTTTGTCTTCTTCTATTGCCTCTTCGGGGAAAAGTGAACCCACATTTATCTTACTGATTACAATTTTGGACAGGTATTAGAGGTTTCACGTTTTCAAGTTTCAAAGTATATAGAAGGAAATGCAAGCTATATACAGGCTCAGGGCCACACACATAATTACAGTGTGCAGGGTTACTGGAGTTATTGAGGTACAGTAGAAGTTGGCTATACAACATAAACAGATCCGGGACCAACAAACTACCTTGGATTAGGTCAGATCTGGGACCAACAAACTACCTTGGATTAGGTCAGATCTGGGACCAACAAGCTACCTAGGATTAGGTCAGATCTGGGACCAACAAGCTACCTTGGATTAGGTCAGATCCAAGCTACCTTGGATTAGGTCAGATCTGGGACCAACAAGCTACCTTGGATTAGGTCAGATCTGGGACCAACAAGCTACCTAGGATTAGGTCAGATCTGGGACCAACAAACTACCTTGGATTAGGTCAGATCTGGGACCAACAAGCTACCTAGGATTAGGTCAGATCTGGGACCAACAAGCTACCTTGGATTAGGTCAGATCCAAGCTACCTTGGATTAGGTCAGATCTGGGACCAACAAGCTACCTTGGATTTGGTCAGATCTGGGACCAACAAGCTACCTTGGATTAGGTCAGATCTGGGACCAACAAGCTACCTTGGATTAGGTCAGATCTGGGACCAACAAGCTACCTTGGATTAGGTCAGATCTGGGACCAACAAGCTACCTTGGATTAGGTCAGATCTGGGACCACCAAGCTAATTTGGGTTAGGTCAGATCCAAGCTACCTTGGGTTAGCTCAGCTGTAGCAAAACATAATACGAGAGAATGGCTAAATCACAAATGAAACCATACTCCCTACATAGTGCACTACCTTTGACCAGGTCCCATAGGGTACCTTTTGAAACACAGAAAGATAATAAGCAGGTTATTATCTGACCTGGCTCCTCCTCTGGCTCCTCCTCTTTCTGAACAGGGAACTGCAGGTGTGTAGCCAGACCCATGTTGGGACTGTAGTACGTCTCCACCAGGTCAGCCAGCACAGAGAAGAACCGGATAGGGACACCCTCAGAGGCCTGGAGACAGAGACAGAGAAACAACAAACACTGGTTAGTGGCACATACTACTGAGTCTAGAAATAACATCAGTCACAGGCTAGAAGTCTAGAGAGCACAACATCAGTCACAGGCTAGAACTCTAGAGAGCACAACATCAGCAAGACAATAACACTACAGAGCACCACATCAAGACAAGTACACTACAGAGCACAACAGGAAGACACAGGCTAGTAGCCTTTCTTCTCATGTCTCTACTTGGTGCTTAATTTATGGTGCTGGTATAGATATTTATGGTGCTGGTGTCATGACGTTGGCCTGGGGGTAGGTTTATGACAGTCATAAATACCTCTTCCCCCCTTTTTCCTCTCTTTACCCTACTGATGTTACATTTGCAAAACCCTTGGTTAACATAGAGATTCTGGGAACATCAGAATGTGGGGGGAAATGAACTATATTCTGGTAATCCGACCAACTGAACATATGCGGTGGTACTTAATGAATATGATGTCAGTTCGGTTGTCATCTGAGACATTCTCATCAATGATAAGATGACATAAACTACAGTGGAAAGTCTACACATTATAGTTATCGGATTCACATGGAATTGTTGTTCAATTTAAATGTTTGAATATGAAATGTTTCGTGATGGGATGAAATGATTTTAGCTTCTAAAATGTGAGATTTGGGTTTTCATAAGATAGGGCTCTGCTCAATCAGTGGCCCGCCCCTGTGAAGGGACATGGGCTATAAAACTTTTCAAACACGCCCTCCTCTCCCTTCCTATATAAGCCCTAGATGACAATATAACCTCCTGTTCCGAGGACGTGAGGACGACGGTCCGATGTCAGAATGGTTCAGATAATAACTACAGAATGAAGCCAACATCAGCGTGAGCTTTGGTTGCGAATGGTATGAACTTTGAACTCTTATTCACTACAGAAGTGATACCTCCTAGACTTTGAGTTAGCAACAGCCGCTGCAAATTAGGGTTAGGAAGGAACAGACAGAGTATCCCGTGTATCAGACAACGACGTTACTACAACGTATCCAATTGACTACCCGAGACATTCTTCAAAAGGACTCGGTTGGGCAACACGGCCTTCCATCTACCACCAACCTACCGAAGCGCAGCTCAGAGTAAATATTTATTGCATTTTCCTTTTCCAAATGGGCGGTAATTGAGAATGCATAAGATACTGTATTTACGATAGCACAGCTTCTTCCCTTTGTTCCTCAGTCTTCCCGCTCTTTCACTCAAACCCAGCCCCTTTTCTTTTGTGTAACAAGCTGCCTTATCTGTTCCGCCCGCTAGGGACGTTTTCCTTTATGACGTAATTTGTAATCAAGTTATGATTTAATTATGTGTATGTGTAATTCTGTGTGATTAGTTAGGCATTTAGTAAATAAATAATTAAACCCAATTTTGTATTGCTGATTCAATTTGTTAGCCAGGGTTCGTGCAGATAACTAAGAATTTGCAACTTTCAGATGAGACTGAATTAAGATGACGTTTAATATTGACTGCTATTGATGTGAAATATTACTAGGTCTTTAAGAGTTTATTCGTAAGATAACAGCTCTATAAATATTATTTTGTGGTGCCCGACACTCTAGTTAATTACATTTACATGATTAGCTCAATCAGGTAATATTAATTACGGAGAAATTATTTTATAGAATAGCATGTCATATCACTTAATCCGGCATAGCCAAAGACACGACACTGGTATAGATATTTCTGGTGCAAGTATAGATATTTATGGTGCAGGTATGGATATTTCTGGTGCTGGTCTAGATATTTCTGGTGCAGGTATGGATGTTTATGGTGCTGGTATAGATATTTATGGTGCTGGTATAGATATTCATGGTGTAGGTATAAATATTTATGGTGCAGGTATAGATATTTATGGTGCAGGTATAGATATTTATGGTGCAGGTATAGATATTTATGGTGCAGGTATATATGTTTATGGTGCAGGTATAGATATTTCTGGTGCAGGTATAGATATTTCTGGTGCAGGTATAGATATTTCTGGTGCAGGTATGGATGTTTATGGTGCTGGTATAGATATTTATGGTGCAGATATAGATCAGTGTAGCATCACAAGAGCAAGATCTTAGAGGGCTTTACTGTTTCCAGAGACTTAAGGTCATGTTGTTCTGAATGACAGGTTTTCCTTCTATCACGATCATACAGCTGACATACTGTTATAAAGGACTTTGAACTGTTAGGCTGCATTCCAAGGGCGTATTAACTACCAAGTCACCTGTTTTTTTTTATAGCCCCTTTCACTGCCACTGTGGATGTTGTTTTTCTTTGTGACGTTTCCGTTCTTTTCTGTTAAGCACCACGAGATGAGCCTTGTGGCTTGTCATACGCCCACGCTAGGGGATCATTTAAAACCTCCTGCAACTGAAAGAGGAAGACGCTTTTGATCAGCATTAGCAGAGTAGCCTGTAGGAACTACAAGTACACTTCAACATTAGCAGAGTAGCCTGTTAGGAACTACAAGTACACTTCAACATTAGCAGAGTAGCCTGTTAGGAATTGCAGTACCCTTCTTAGGAATTGCAGTACCCTTCAGCATTAGCAGAGTAGCCTGTATGATCTACAGTACCCTTCATTTCTGTGTATAGGGCAAGTTAAAACTCAAGAACTTGTAAATCAGCATTGATGACTTTCATGCTTTCCAGCTACAATAGATAAATGAATAACTAATCTAATCTATCTAACTGTGTACTGTAGTATGGTCTCCAGGTTTGGAATATTCTGACTGCCACAGTAATAAGGGAATGTATAGTAATGTATTATAACCAAATGTATTTAAATCTCAGTCAAGGATGGAGCTACACCCGCTGTGCTGTACACACCTTTTATTGAATAGAGACTGTGGTTTACAGTCTGTTTATTGAATAGAGACTGTGGTGTACAGTCTGTTTATTGAATAGAGACTGTAGCGTACAGTCTGTTTATTGAATAGAGACTGTAGCGTGCAGTCTGTTTATTGAATAGAGACTGTAGTGTACAGTCTGTTAATTGAATAGAGACTGTGGTGTACAGTCTGTTTATTGAATAGAGACTGTGGTGTACAGTCTGTTTATTGAATAGAGACTGTAGTGTACAGTCTGTTTATTGAATAGAGACTGTAGTGTACAGTCTGTTTATTGAATAGACTGTAGTGTACAGTCTGTTTATTGAATAGACTGTAGTGTACAGTCTGTTAATTGAATAGAGACTGTGGTGTACAGTCTGTTAATTGAATAGAGACTGTAGTGTACAGTCTGTTAATTGAATAGAGACTGTGTTGTACAGTATGTTTATTGAATAGAGGACAGGAGCAGTGTACAGTCTGTTTATTGAATAGAGACTGTGGTGTACAGTCTGTTAATTGAGACTGTAGTGTACAGTCTGTTAATTGAATAGAGACTGTGGTGTACAGTCTGTTTATTGAATAGAGACTGTGGTGTACAGTCTGTTTATTGAATAGAGACTGTAGTGTACAGTCTGTTAATTGAATAGAGACTGTAGTGTACAGTCTGTTAATTGAATATGGACTGTACTGTACAGTCTGTTAATTGAATAGAGACTGTGGTGTACAGTCTGTTAATTGAATAGAGAATGTAGTGTACAGTCTCTTTATTGAATAGAGACTGTACTGTACAGTCTGTTAATTGAATAGAGACTGTACTGTACAGTCTGTTAATTGAATAGAGACTGTGCAGTGTACAGTCTGTTTATTGAATAGAGACTGTAGTGTACAGTCTGTTTATTGAATAGAGACTGTACTGTACAGTCTGTTAATTGAATAGACTGTAGTGTACAGTCTGTTTATTGAATAGAGGACAGGAGCAGTGTAACTCATTTACAGCCCAAGAACGTGACAGTTAATATCAAGTGTCTAGTTTTACAGAGCTCTCACATTTTAGCCCCTGACTTGAATTGGCCCAAACACTGTGCAAACAATACAAGTTGATTTTGTGCAATGCATAACCATAATAGGTTACACAATATTCACAGTAAAATGCTAAATTCCAGAACTTTCCCACCACATGTGGCCTGTCTTCATTTCTGAAGGCATTGAAAGCAAAAGCAGAAGTTGCCTGATGCATGAGAAATTGAGAAATGGCTCTTAAAATACCCCTTAACACCCAACACCTGGAAGTGGACTGCAACAATAAACAGTCTGTCATCATCAAGTGCTTTGAGAGTCTAGTCAAGAATCATATCACCTCCACCTTACCGGCCACCCTAGACCCACTTCAGTTTGCACACCGCCCCAACAGGTGCACATACGACGCAATCGTCATCACACTTCACACTGCCCTATCCCATCTGGACAAGAGGAATACCTATGTAAGAATGCTGTTCGTTTATTTAACCAGGTAGGCCAGTTGAGAACAAGTTCTCATTTACAACTGCAACCTGGCCAAGATAAAGCAAACCAGTTCGACACATACAACAACATAGAGTTACACATGGAATAAACAAACTTTACAGTGTCCCAGAACTTTTTGGAGTTTGTACTACAGGATGCAAATGTCTGTTTGAAAAAGCTATCCTTAGCTTTCCTAACTGCCTGTGTATATTTGTTCCTAACTTCCCTGAAAAGTTGCATATCACGGGGGCTATTTGATGCTAATGCAGAACGCCACAGGATGTTTTTGTGCTGGTGAAGGGCAGACAGGTCTGAAGTGAACCAAGGACTATATCTATTCCTAGTTAAAAACAATTGAATGGGGCATGCTTATTTAAGATGGTGAGGAAGGCACTTTTAAAGAATAACCAGGCATCCTCTACTGACGGGATGAGATCAATGTCATTCCAGGATACCCCGCAGAAGAAAGGCCTGCCCGCAGAAGTGTTTTAGGGAGTGTTTCACAGTGATGAGGAGTGGTTGTTTGGTCACAGACCCATTACGGATGCAGGCAATGAGGCAGTGATTGCTGAGATCTTGATTGAAAACAGCAGAGGTGTATTTGGAGGGCGAGTTAGTTAGGATGATATCTATGAGGGTGCTCGTGTTTACGGATTTGGGGTTGTACCTGGTAGGTTCATTGATCATTTGTTTGAGATTGAGGGCATCAAGCTTAGATTGTAGGATGGCCGGGGTGTTAAGCATGTTCCAGTTTAGGTCACCTAGTAGCACGAGCTCAGAAGATAGATTGGGGGCAATCAATTCACATATGGTGTCGAGGGCACAGCTGGGGGCAGAGGGTGGTCTATAGCATGCAGCAACAGTGTTTCTGGAAAGGTGAATTTTCAGAAGTAGAAACTTGAATTGTTTGGGTACAGACCTGGATAGTAAGACAGAACTCTGCAGGCTATCTGTGCAGTAGATTGCAACACCGCCCCCTTTGGCAGTTCTATCTTGGCAGAAAATGTTATAGTTAGGGATGGCGATTTCAGGGTTTTTGGTGGTTTTCCTAAGCCAGGATTCAGACACGGCTAAGACATCAGGGTTGGCTGAGTGTGCTAAAGCAGTGAATAAAACAAACTTAGGGAGGAGGCTTCTAATGTTAATATGCATGAAACCAAGGCTTTTACGGTTACAGAAGTCAACAAATGAGAGCACCTGGGGAGTGGGAGTGGAGCTAGGCACTGCAGGGCCAGGATTAAACTCTACATTACCAGAGGAACAGAGGAGAAGTAGGAAAAGGGTACGGCTAAAGGCTATACGAACTGGCCGTCTAGCACGTTCGGAACAGAGAGTAAAAGGAGCAGGTTTCTGGGAACGATAGCATAGATTCAAGGCATAGTGTACAGACAAAGGCAAGGTAGGGTGTGAGTACATTGGAGGTAAACCTAGGCATTGAGTAATGATGAGAGAGATATAGTCTCTAGTAGAGGTCGACCGATTAATCGGAAAGACCGATTAATTAGGGCTGATTTCAAGTTTTCAAAACAATCGGAAATTGGTATTTTTGTACACCGATTTGGCCCCAAACATTTTTTTACACCTTTTTAACTAGGCAAGTCAGTTAAGAACACATTCTTATTTTCAATGACGGCCTAGGAACGGTGGGTTAACTGCCTTGTTCAGAGGCAGAATGACAGATTTTTACCTTGTCAGCTCCGGGATTCAATCATGCAACCTTACAGTTAACTAGTCCAACGCTCTAACCACCTGCCTCTCATTGCACTCCACGAGGAGCCTGCCTGTTACGCGAATGCAGTAAGAAGCCAAGGTAAGTTGCAAGCTTGCATTAAACTTATTTTATAAAAAACAATCAATCAATCGTAATCACTAGTTAACTACACATGGTTGATGATATTACTAGTTTATCTAGCGTGTCCTGCGTTGCATATAATCAATGCAATGCAGGGGGATGATTTAACAAAAGCGCATTTGCAAGAAAAGCACAATCGTTGGACTGTACCTAACCATAAACACCAATGCCTTTCTTAAAACCAATACACAGAAGTATATATTTTTAAACCTGCATATTTAGCTAAAAGAAATCCAGGTTAGCAGGCAATATTAACCAGGTGAAATTGTGTCACTTCTCTTGCGTTCATTGCATGCAGAGTCAGGGTATATGCAACAGTTTGGGCAGTGTAGCTCGTTGTGAACTAATTTGCCAGAATTTTACGTAAATATGACATAACATTGAAGGTTGTACAATGTAACAGGAATATTTAGACTTAGGGATGCCACCCGTTAGATAAAATACCGAACAGTTCCGTATTTCACTGAAAGAAAACTTTTGTTTTCGAAATGATAGTTTCCGGATTCGACCATATTAATGACCAAAGGCTCGTATTTCTGTGTGTTATTATGTTATAATTAAGTCTATGATTTGATATTTGATAGAGCAGTCTGACTGAGCGGTGGCAGCAGCAGGCTCGTAAGCATTCATTCAAACAGCACTTTCGTGCGTTTGCCAGCAGCTCTTCCCTGTGCTTCAAGCATTGCTCTGTTTATTATTTTCGTAAAATTCAAGCCTATCAACTCCCGAGATTAGGCAGGTGTAAGCGATGTGAAATGGCTAGCTAGTTAGCGGGGTGCGCGCTAATAGCGTTTCAAACGTCACTCGCTCTGAGACTTGGAGTAGTTGTTCCCCTTGCTCTGCATGGGTAACGCTGCTTCGAGGGTGGCTGTTGTCGATGTGTTCCTGGTTTGTGGTGAGGAGAGGGACGGAAGCTATACTGGTACACTGGCAATACTAAAGTGCCAATAAGAACATCCAATAGTCAAAGGTATATGAAATGCAAATGGTATAGAGAGAAATAGTCCTATAATTCCTATAATAACTACAACCAAAAACCTCATACCTTGGAATATTGAAGTCTCATGTTAAAAGGAACCACCAGCTTTCATATGTTCTCATGTTCTGAGCAAGGAACTTAAACGTTAGCTTTTTTACATGGCACATATTGCACTTTTACTTTCTTCTCCAACACTTTGTTTTTGCATTATTTAAACCAAATTGAACATGTTTCAACTATTTATTTAAGGATAAATGGATTTTTATTGATGTATTATATTAAGTTAAAATAAGTGTTCATTCAGTATTGTTCTAATTATCATCATTACAAAAAAACAAAAACAAATGGCCGATTAATCGGTATCGGCTTTTTTGGTCCTCCAGTAATCAGTATCGGCGCTGAAAAATCATAATCGGTCGACCTCTAATATACTGACTATATGATAAGGGTGACCATGAGATAATTATTACAAATACATTTTATTTTTATTTTTTACATCGGCCGATTAAATCGGTATCGGATTTTTTGGTCCTCCAATAATCGGAATCGGTATCGGAGTTGAAAAAAATCATAATCGGTCGACCTCTAGTCTCTAGAGACGTTTAAACCAGGTGATGTCATCGCATATGTAGGAGGTGGAACAACGTTGGTTAAGGCATTTTGAGCAGGGCTAGAGGCTCTACAGTGAAATAAGACAGTAATCACTAACCAGGATAGTAATGGACGAGGCATATTGATATTAGAGAGAGGCATGCGTAGCCGAGTGAACATATGGGTCCAGTGAGTGGTTGGGCTGGCTGGGGACACGGCGATTCAGACAGTTAGCAGGCCGATGCTAACAAGCTAGCAGTCAGTAGGCTGGGGCAGCAAGCTAGCAGTTAGCAGAACGGGGCAAGCAAGCTAGCAGTTAGCAGACTGGGGCTGGCAAGCTAGCAGAAGGGCCTTTGGGGGATCTCGTGATGGAGGTAAGTCTGTTTTTGTCTCTTCGTGAGGTGACGTCGATAGACCAGTCGTGGATTAGTAGGGTTCCAAGTAGCTCTAGGTAGCTAGCAGGCCGCGGTTGGCAGAATTGGCCTTCAGCGGACGTTGCGCCGAGGGGCCTGTTGGAATCCTCGGGCAGATTATGTCGGTATTCCAGTCGTAAAGGATCGGCGGGGTTCCGTGCCCCGTAACGGCAGTAGAAGGGGTCCGGATATTGAAGCCCAGGAGTGAGCTTCGGTGGTAGCCCAGGAGCCCTAGCCGGGCTAGCTTCAGGCTAATTGGTGCTTGCTCCGGGATGGAAACACTAGCCAGGAGTAGTCACTCGGGATTGCGGTTAGCTAGTTGCGAAGATCCAGATGAAAATGTTCTGAGTTTGCGGTAGGAATCCGGGGATAAGGAGAGAAAAAAATATGTCCGTTATGCTCTGGTTTGAGTCACGTTGTACGAACTGGCGAGAGCTTTCCGAGCTAAAGGTTAGCTGATGACCGCTAGCAGTGGTTTGCTGACTGATAGCTGGTAGGTAGTTAGCTGGCTAGCTTCAGTTGAGGGATTCCAGTTCGGGGTAAATATAAATATTTTAGAAAAAAAACAGATCCACGCCACATTGGGTGAAGCGGGTTGCAGGAGAAAATGTAGAAGTTGAGGTTTAGGAAAATATTATAAAAAGTAATGTGAAGAAAAATATATAAAAATATACAGTGCCTTGCGAAAGTATTCGGCCCCCTTGAACTTTGCGACCTTTTGCCACATTTCAGGCTTCAAACATAAAGATATAAAACTGTATTTTTTTTGTGAAGAATCAACAACAAGTGGGACACAATCATGAAGTGGAACGACATTTATTGGATATTTCAAACTTTTTTAACAAATCAAAAACTGAAAAATTGGGCGTGCAAAATTATTCAGCCCCCTTAAGTTAATACTTTGTAGCGCCACCTTTTGCTGCGATTACAGCTGTAAGTCGCTTGGGGTATGTCTCTATCAGTTTTGCACATCGAGAGACTGAAATTTTTTCCCATTCCTCCTTGCAAAACAGCTCGAGCTCAGTGAGGTTAGATGGAGAGCATTTGTGAACAGCAGTTTTCAGTTCTTTCCACAGATTCTCGATTGGATTCAGGTCTGGACTTTGACTTGGCCATTCTAACACCTGGATATGTTTATTTTTGAACCATTCCATTGTAGATTTTGCTTTATGTTTTGGATCATTGTCTTGTTGGAAGACAAATCTCCGTCCCAGTCTCAGGTCTTTTGCAGACACCATCAGGTTTTCTTCCAGAATGGTCCTGTATTTGGCTCCATCCATCTTCCCATCAATTTTAACCATCTTCCCTGTCCCTGCTGAAGAAAAGCAGGCCCAAACCATGATGCTGCCACCACCATGTTTGACAGTGGTGATGGTGTGTTCAGGGTGATGAGCTGTGTTGCTTTTACGCCAAACATAACGTTTTGCATTGTTGCCAAAAAGTTCAATTTTGGTTTCATCTGACCAGAGCACCTTCTTCCACATGTTTGGTGTGTCTCCCAGGTGGCTTGTGGCAAACTTTAAACGACACTTTTTATGGATATCTTTAAGAAATGGCTTTCTTCTTGCCACTCTTCCATAAAGGCCAGATTTGTGCAATATACGACTGATTGTTGTCCTATGGACAGAGTCTCCCACCTCAGCTGTAGATCTCTGCAGTTCATCCAGAGTGATCATGGGCCTCTTGGCTGCATCTCTGATCAGTCTTCTCCTTGTATGAGCTGAAAGGTTAGAGGGACGGCCAGGTCTTGGTAGATTTGCAGTGGTCTGATACTCCTTCCATTTCAATATTATCGCTTGCACAGTGCTCCTTGGGATGTTTAAAGCTTGGGAAATGTTTTTGTATCCAAATCCGGCTTTAAACTTCTTCACAACAGTATCTCGGACCTGCCCGGTGTGTTCCTTGTTCTTCATGATGCTCTCTGCGCTTTTAACGGACCTCTGAGACTATCACAGTGCAGGTGCATTTATACGGAGACTTGATTACACACAGGTGGATTGTATTTATCATCATTAGTCATTTAGGTCAACATTGGATCATTCAGAGATCCTCACTGAACTTCTGGAGAGAGTTTGCTGCACTGAAAGTAAAGGGGCTGAATAATTTTGCACGCCCAATTTTTCAGTTTTTGATTTGTTAAAAAAGTTTGAAATATCCAATAAATGTCGTTCCACTTCATGATTGTGTTCCACTTGTTGTTGATTCTTCACAAAAAAATACAGTTTTATATCTTTATGTTTGAAGCCTGAAATGTGGCAAAAGGTCGCAAAGTTCAAGGGGGCCGAATACTTTCGCAAGGCACTGTATATACAAGGGACATGACAGGATAAAGACAAAGATGTCTGACTGCTACGCCATCTTGGATGGAGGCTGAAGAAATTTGGCTTGTCACCCAAAACCCTGACAAAATTTTACAGATGCTCAATCGAGAGCATCTTGTCGGGCTGTATCACAGCCTGGTACGGCAACTGCACCGCCCTCAACCGCAAGGCTCTCACCGGGGGCAAACTACCTGCCCTCCAGGACACCTACACCACCCGATGTCACAGGAAGGCCAAAAAGATCATCAGGGACAACATCTACCCGAGCCACTGCCTGTTCACACCGCTACCACCCAGAAGGCGAGGTCAGTACAGGTGCATCAAAGCTGGGACAGAGAGACTGAAGAACAGCTTCTATCTCAAGGTCATCAGACTGATAAACAACCATCACTAACTCAGAGAGGCTGCTGCCTACATTGAGATCCAATCACTGGCCACTTTAATAAATGGATCATTAGTCACTTTAAGTAATGTCACATTAATAATGTTTACATATCTTACAAAACTCATATTATATGTATATACTGTATTTTATACCATCTATTGCACCTTGCCTATGTCGATCGGCCATCGCTCATCCATATACTTATATGTACATGTTCTCATTCACCCCTTTAGATTTGTGTGTATTAGGTAGTTGTTGGGGCACTGTTAGATT
Organism: Oncorhynchus clarkii lewisi; assembly: GCF_045791955.1. NCBI lineage: Eukaryota > Metazoa > Chordata > Actinopteri > Salmoniformes > Salmonidae > Oncorhynchus > Oncorhynchus clarkii. Next base: position 3,768,892 of record NC_092147.1, read on the forward strand.
ACTTCTTAGATATTACATGAAAATAATAACATTAAATGCTGTGTAGGGGGATCCACTCCCAAAACAGGGTGCAGATCCCTCACATTGCATTTGGTAAGAATATATATTGTGGTGCTGTCTGACTGACCTGGACAGAGAGTTTCCTCTCCTCATTGGGTAGGATCCTGTAGGTATACACACAGTTCTGGAACCTGGAAAAAGGAAAGATGGGTTATCATAATACAGTTTACAGAGATGTCTTGATCTGGCGGTCTGGGTCTTGAGAAGCGGTCTGAGTTTTGAGAAGCAGTCTGGGTCTTGAGAAGCCGACTGGGTCTTGAGAAGCCAGACTGGGTCTTGAGAAGCCGTCTGGGTCTTGAGAAGCAGACTGGGTCTTGAGAAGCAGACTGGGTATTGAGAAGCCGTCTGGGTCTTGAGAAGCCGACTGGGTCTGGAGAAGCCGACTGGGTCTTGAGAAGCAGACTGGGTATTGAAAAGCCGTCTGGGTCTTGAGAAGCCGACTGGGTCTGGAGAAGCCGACTGGGTCTTGAGAAGCAGACTGGGTATTGAGAAGCCGTCTGGGTCTTGAGAAGCAGACTGGGTCTTGAGAAGCCGTCTGGGTCTTGAGAAGCAGACTGGGTCTTGAGAAGCCGTCTGGGTCTTGAGAAGCAGACTGGGTCTTGAGAAGCCGTCTGGGTCTTGAGAAGCCGACTGGGTCTTGAGAAGCCGTCTGGGTCTTGAGAAGCAGACTGGGTATTGAGAAGCCGTCTGGGTCTTGAGAAGCAGACTGGGTCTTGAGAAGCCGACTGGGTCTTGAGAAGCAGACTGGGTCTTGAGAAGCAGACTGGGTCTTGAGAAGCAGACTGGGTCTTGAGAAGCAGACTGGGTATTGAGAAGCAGACTGGGTATTGAGAAGCAGACTGGGTATTGAGAAGCAGACTGGGTATTGAGAAGCAGACTGGGTATTGAGAAGCAGACTGGGTCTTGAGAAGCAGACTGGGTCTTGAGAAGCAGACTGGGTCTTGAGAAGCAGACTGGGTATTGAGAAGCAGACTGGGTCTTGAGAAGCAGACTGGGTCTTGAGAAGCAGACTGGGTATTGAGAAGCAGACTGGGTCTTAAGAAGCAGACTGGGTCTTGAGAAGCAGACTGGGTATTGAGAAGCAGACTGGGTCTTGAGAAGCAGACTGGGTCTTGAGAAGCAGACTGGGTCTTGAGAAGCAGACTGGGTATTGAGAAGCAGACTGGGTATTGAGAAGCAGACTGGGTCTTGAGAAGCAGACTGGGTATTGAGAAGCAGACTGGGTCTTGAGAAGCAGACTGGGTCTTGAGAAGCAGACTGGGTATTGAGAAGCAGACTGGGTCTTGAGAAGCAGACTGGGTCTTGAGAAGCCGACTGGGTCTTGAGAAGCAGACTGGGTATTGAGAAGCAGACTGGGTCTGGAGAAGCCGACTGGGTCTTGAGAAGCAGACTGGGTATTGAGAAGCCGTCTGGGTATTGAGAAGCAGACTGGGTCTTGAGAAGCAGACTGGGTATTGAGAAGCAGACTGGGTCTTGAGAAGCAGACTGGGTCTTGAGAAGCAGACTGGGTCTGGAGAAGCCGACTGGGTCTTGAGAAGCAGACTGGGTATTGAGAAGCCGTCTGGGTATTGAGAAGCAGACTGGGTATTGAGAAGCAGACTGGGTCTGGAGAAGCCGACTGGGTCTTGAGAAGCAGACTGGGTATTGAGAAGCCGTCTGGGTCTTGAGAAGCAGACTGGGTATTGAGAAGCAGACTGGGTATTGAGAAGCAGACTGGGTATTGAGAAGCAGACTGGGTATTGAGAAGCAGACTGGGTATTGAGAAGCAGACTGGGTATTGAGAAGCAGACTGGGTATTGAGAAGCCGACTGGGTCTTGAGAAGCAGACTGGGTCTTGAGAAGCAGACTGGGTCTTGAGAAGCCGACTGGGTCTTGAGAAGCAGACTGGGTCTTGAGAAGCAGACTGGGTCTTGAGAAGCAGACTGGGTCTTGAGAAGCAGACTGGGTATTGAGAAGCAGACTGGGTCTTGAGAAGCAGACTGGGTATTGAGAAGCAGACTGGGTATTGAGAAGCCGTCTGGGTATTGAGAAGCAGACTGGGTATTGAGAAGCAGACTGGGTCTGGAGAAGCCGACTGGGTCTTGAGAAGCAGACTGGGTCTGGAGAAGCCGACTGGGTCTTGAGAAGCAGACTGGGTATTGAGAAGCCGTCTGGGTATTGAGAAGCAGACTGGGTATTGAGAAGCAGACTGGGTCTGGAGAAGCCGACTGGGTCTTGAGAAGCAGACTGGGTATTGAGAAGCCGTCTGGGTCTTGAGAAGCAGACTGGGTATTGAGAAGCAGACTGGGTATTGAGAAGCAGACTGGGTATTGAGAAGCAGACTGGGTATTGAGAAGCAGACTGGGTATTGAGAAGCAGACTGGGTATTGAGAAGCAGACTGGGTATTGAGAAGCCGACTGGGTCTTGAGAAGCAGACTGGGTCTTGAGAAGCAGACTGGGTCTTGAGAAGCCGACTGGGTCTTGAGAAGCAGACTGGGTCTTGAGAAGCAGACTGGGTCTTGAGAAGCAGACTGGGTATTGAGAAGCAGACTGGGTATTGAGAAGCAGACTGGGTATTGAGAAGCCGACTGGGTCTTGAGAAGCAGACTGGGTCTTGAGAAGCAGACTGGGTCTTGAGAAGCCGACTGGGTCTTGAGAAGCAGACTGGGTCTTGAGAAGCAGACTGGGTCTTGAGAAGCAGACTGGGTATTGAGAAGCAGACTGGGTCTTGAGAAGCAGACTGGGTATTGAGAAGCAGACTGGGTATTGAGAAGCCGTCTGGGTATTGAGAAGCAGACTGGGTTTTGATAAGCAGACTGGGTCTGGAGAAGCCGACTGGGTCTTGAGAAGCAGACTGGGTCTGGAGAAGCCGACTGGGTCTTGAGAAGCAGACTGGGTATTGAGAAGCCGTCTGGGTATTGAGAAGCAGACTGGGTATTGAGAAGCAGACTGGGTCTGGAGAAGCCGACTGGGTCTTGAGAAGCAGACTGGGTATTGAGAAGCCGTCTGGGTCTTGAGAAGCAGACTGGGTATTGAGAAGCAGACTGGGTATTGAGAAGCAGACTGGGTATTGAGAAGCAGACTGGGTATTGAGAAGCAGACTGGGTATTGAGAAGCAGACTGGGTCTTGAGAAGCCGTCTGGGTCTTGAGAAGCAGACTGGGTATTGAGAAGCAGACTGGGTCTTGAGAAGCAGACTGGGTCTTGAGAAGCAGACTGGGTATTGAGAAGCAGACTGGGTATTGAGAAGCAGACTGGGTATTGAGAAGCAGACTGGGTATTGAGAAGCAGACTGGGTCTTGAGAAGCAGACTGGGTCTTGAGAAGCAGACTGGGTATTGAGAAGCAGACTGGGTCTTGAGAAGCAGACTGGGTATTGAGAAGCAGACTGGGTATTGAGAAGCAGACTGGGTATTGAGAAGCAGACTGGGTCTTGAGAAGCCGACTGGGTCTTGAGAAGCCGTCTGGGTCTTGAGAAGCAGACTGGGTATTGAGAAGCAGACTGGGTCTTGAGAAGCAGACTGGGTCTTGAGAAGCAGACTGGGTATTGAGAAGCAGACTGGGTCTTGAGAAGCAGACTGGGTCTTGAGAAGCCGTCTGGGTCTTGAGAAGCCGTCTGGGTCTTGAGAAGCCGTCTGGGTATTGAGAAGCAGACTGGGTCTTGAGAAGCAGACTGGGTCTTGAGAAGCAGACTGGGTATTGAGAAGCAGACTGGGTCTTGAGAAGCAGACTGGGTATTGAGAAGCAGACTGGGTATTGAGAAGCAGACTGGGTCTTGAGAAGCAGACTGGGTCTTGAGAAGCAGACTGGGTCTTGAGAAGCAGACTGGGTCTTGAGAAGCAGACTGGGTCTTGAGAAGCAGACTGGGTATTGAGAAGCAGACTGGGTATTGAGAAGCAGACTGGGTCTTGAGAAGCAGACTGGGTATTGAGAAGCAGACTGGGTCTTGAGAAGCAGACTGGGTATTGAGAAGCAGACTGGGTATTGAGAAGCAGACTGGGTCTTGAGAAGCCGTCTGGGTATTGAGAAGCAGACTGGGTATTGAGAAGCAGACTGGGTCTTGAGAAGCAGACTGGGTATTGAGAAGCAGACTGGGTCTTGAGAAGCAGACTGGGTATTGAGAAGCAGACTGGGTCTTGAGAAGCAGACTGGGTATTGAGAAGCAGACTGGGTATTGAGAAGCAGACTGGGTATTGAGAAGCAGACTGGGTCTTGAGAAGCAGACTGGGTCTTGAGAAGCCGACTGGGTCTTGAGAAGCCGACTGGGTCTTGAGAAGCCGACTGGGTCTTGAGAAGCCGACTGGGTCTTGAGAAGCCGACTGGGTATTGAGAAGCCGACTGGGTCTTGAGAAGCCGACTGGGTCTTGAGAAGCCGTCTGGGTCTTGAGAAGCCGACTGGGTCTTGAGAAGCCGTCTGGGTCTTGAGAAGCCGACTGGGTCTTGAGAAGCCGTCTGGGTCTTGAGAAGCAGACTGGGTCTTGAGAAGCCGTCTGGGTCTTGAGAAGCAGACTGGGTCTTGAGAAGCCGTCTGGGTCTTGAGAAGCAGACTGGGTCTTGAGAAGCAGACTGGGTCTTGAGAAGCAGACTGGGTCTTGAGAAGCAGACTGGGTCTTGAGAAGCAGACTGGGTCTTGAGAAGCAGACTGGGTCTTGAGAAGCCGTCTGGGTCTTGAGAAGCAGACTGGGTATTGAGAAGCCGTCTGGGTATTGAGAAGCAGACTGGGTATTGAGAAGCAGACTGGGTCTTGAGAAGCCGTCTGGGTCTTGAGAAGCCGACTGGGTCTTGAGAAGCCGACTGGGTCTTGAGAAGCCGACTGGGTCTTGAGAAGCCGACTGGGTATTGAGAAGCAGACTGGGTCTTGAGAAGCCGTCTGGGTCTGGGTCTGGGTTTCTGGTTTAAAGTAACTGACGTTTCACAGCAGCGTGTGACAGGTGCAGTAATGACAGACGGCATGTACTCAAACACACTTCCGTTGGTCTTTGTGTACAATGGAAAAGTGTACATGACCATTCTTTTATTTTGTTTAGCAATTATTCTAATAAAAGCTCAGAGCGACACAGAGATGTGTGGCGTGAGTTGTACAATGGAGTCCACCCAGCTTTACAGCACGACTGTATGTGCCGGTGAGTTGTTCGCTGCAGCCAGCAGGTGTACTTTTAAAATCTGCGTTACATATAGTCCCTGCTATAGATATATATATATATCTAACTGCATGCAACAACAACAGTATTCTAGACAGTTTCTCTGGTTAATCAAAGTCTTGAGCAAAACATTTTTTTAAATTCCCAACCAATGTACTTGTTGGCATGATTTATGTCATGATGTAAGGAAACAGAAAGTCAACGTCACATTGTTCTGCTATACATCCCAAACGCTGTCATTAGGCAGAGTTGCGCTCTACACTGCAGGAGAATATGTAATCCGAAATAATATACAAGTTGGTATTTGACGGTTTCAGATTGAAATCGCTCCCAAAAATAAACAGTGTGATCAGCGTTGATCATTGTTTGGTCAGATTTAAAAAGTCGTATTTTAAAATCGGCTCTCCCTACTCCAAGCTACTTTGATCTGTGCATTGCAGAGTCAAGACTTCAAAATCATCTTCCTTCCTCAATTTGAACTTTGTACAACAGCATTTGTAGCTCAGTAAATGTTTAGCTGTCAATTATTTCCTTGTTTGTCTCTCTCTCTGCATACGAAGAGGTATAAGGGACGAGTTCTCAACATAATCTTCCTTCCTCAATTTGATCTTTCCAACAGAATATTGGACTGTTAAACTGTCAGTTTATATATATATATATATATATATATCTTTTTTTGAAGATATATGTATCTTCAAAAAGTAGTCAGAATGGACATTTTACTTACAGAACACAGAGGGCATAGGCACCCTGTATGGACTCACTGTCCCGGAGGAGGAAGCTCCCATCCTTAGCTGCCTTGGAGAGCAGATCCTCAGCCTTAGATCGGGTGATATTACCATGGTGCCATGGCTGGTACGACGTAGACATCCTGGTTCTTGAGAGTTCAGTTCTCTACTGAAAACACTCAGCTAGAGAGTTCAGTTCTCTACTGAAAACACTCAGCTAGAGAGTTCAGTTCTCTACTGAAAACACTCAGCTAGAGAGTTCAGTTCTCTACTGAAAACACTCAGCTAGAGAGTTCAGTTCTCTACTGAAAACACTCAGCTACAGACAGAGTTCAGTTCTCTACTGAAAACACTCAGCTACAGACATGTTTCTCACAGTCTTCTCTCTTGCTCTCTCCCTTACTCTCTGTTTCTCTCTTACTCTCTATATCTCTCTCTCTCTCTTCCTGTTAGTGAGTCGAAAGCTGTAAAAAGGAAGCTGCTACAAACACAGCTGTGAACTTCCTCATTTGAGAAGTTAGAAAGAGAGAGGAGGGCCAGAGAGAGAGCTGAACCACTACCACACACACACACACACACACACACACACACACACACACACACACGCACACGCACACGCACACGACTGCTGGTCACAGACCTTTGTCACACTGTTGTAATAGTTACCCAAGGCTAAAACTATATTTCCACCACTGTCATGTTGAACTGTCTGATAGAAAACATACATGTAGTGGCCTGTGTTTTAGCCTGTGAGAGGTTAGAATATACATGTTTCATCTGTTCTGGGATGCATCCCAAATGGCACCCTGTGGGTCTAAAGTAGTGCACTATATAGGTAATAGGGTGCCATAGGGCTCTGGTCTAAAGTAGTGCACTATATAGGGAATAGGGTGCCACAGGGCTCTGATCTAAAGTATTGCACTATATAGTCAATAGGGTGCCATAGGGCTCTGATCTAAAGTAGTGCACTATATAGTCAATAGGGTTCCATTTGGAACTCACAACCCTAGTCTGAAAAGGGAAGGAGTCATGAGAAGGTTCCATCTGTGTGGGTGTAGGGTATGTGGTTTTTGTTATCACATCTGACACATCTGTATCAGCGCTGTTAGCATTAGGCTAATGAAGAGGAAGATATGCTGCTTTGAATAGTTTCAGGAAACCCAATAAACCATCTGGTTAGGATTCTAGTACAGTGCAGGTTGGCTGGGAAATAGACTCAAGGTCTAAGTTCTAGGCCTAGCCACACTTACACTTACTTTACAGAGAGAGCCTACTGGTTACTACTGGTCACTACTGGTCACTACTGGTTCCTACTGGTCACCACTGGTTACCACTGGTCACTACAGGTTCCTACTGGTTCCTACTGGTCACCGCTGGTTCTTACTGCTCACTACTGGTCACTACTGGTCACTACTGGTTCCTGCTGGTCACCACTGGTTCCTACTGGTCACTACTGGTTGCTACTGGTTACTACTGGTCACAACTGGTTCCTACTGGTCACTGCTGGTTACTACAGGTCACTACAATTTCCTACTGGTCACAACTGGTTACTACTGGTCACTACTGGTTCCTACTGGTTACTACAGGTCACTACTACATACACATGCACCCACAGTCTGAGTCACATGACCTGAAAAGAGAACCCAGTCTGAGTCACATGACCTGAAAAGAAAACCCACAGTCTGAGTCACATGACCTGAATAGAGAACCCTCCGTCTGAGTCACATGACCTGAAAAGAGAACCCACAGTCTGAGTCACATAACCTGAAAAGAGAACCCAGTCTGAGTCACATGACCTGAAAAGAAAACCCACAGTCTGAGTCACATGACCTGAATAGAACACCCGCAGTCTGAGTCACATGACCTGAAAGGAGAACCCACAGTCTGAGTCACATGACCTGAAAGGAGAACCCACTGTCTGAGTCACATGACCTGAACGGAGAACCCACAGTCTGAGTCACATGACCTGAAAGGAGAACCCACAGTCTGAGTCACATGACCTGAAAGGAGAACCCGCAGTCTGAGTAACATGACCTGAAAGGAGAACCCGCAGTCTGAGTCACATGACCTGAAAGGAGAACCCACAGTCTGAGTCACATGACCTACAAAATGAGGTGTTACTGAGCCCTGAAGGTTTCTATCCTGTCTGTGTATGAGTCTCAAATGTCACCCTATTTCCTACCTCATTTCCACCTACCTCATTTCCCCCTACCTCATTTCCACCTACCTCATTTCCACCTACCTCATTTCCCCCTACCTCATTTTTCCCCCTACCTCATTTCCACCTACCTCATTTCCCCCTACCTCATTTCCCCCTACCTCATTTCCCCCTACCTCATTTCCCCCTACCTCATTTCCACCTACCTCATTTCCCCCTACCTCATTTCCCCCTACCTCATTTCCCCCTACCTCATTTCCCCCTACCTCATTTCCCCTACCTCATTTCCACCTACCTCATTTCCCCCTACCTCATTTCCATTTCCCCCCTACCTCATTTCCCCCTACCTCATTTCCCCCTACCTCATTTCCCCCTACCTCATTTCCACCTACCTCATTTCCCCCTCCCTCATTTCCCCCTACCTCATTTCCCCCTACCTCATTTCCTCCTACCTCATTTCCCCCTTACCTCATTTCCCCCTACCTCATTTCCACCTACCTCATTTCCACCTACCTCATTTCCCCCTACCTCATTTCCACCTACCTCATTTCCCCCTACCTCATTTCCACCTACCTCATTTCCCCCTACCTCATTTCCCCCTACCTCATTTCCCCCTACCTCATTTCCCCCTACCTCATTTCCACCTACCTCATTTCCCCCTACCTCATTTCCCCCTACCTCATTTCCACCTACCTCATTTCCACCTACCTCATTTCCACCTACCTCATTTCCCCCTACCTCATTTCCACCTACCTCATTTCCACCTACCTCATTTCCCCCTACCTCATTTCCCCCTACCTCATTTCCTCCTACCTCATTTCCCCCTACCTCATCCCCATATTGTTTTTTACTTTTCTGCTCTTTTGCACACCAGTATCACTACTTGCACATCACCATCTGCTCATCATCTGCTCATCTATCACTCCAGTGTTAATGTTAAGTTGTAATTACTTTGCTACTATGGCCTATTTATTGCCTTACCTCCTCACTTCATTTACACACACTGTATATAGAATTTCTTTTTTTTCTATTGTGTTATTGACTGTACGCTTGTTTGTTCCTTGTGTAACTCTGTGTTGTTGTTTGTGTTGCACTGCTTTGCTTTATCTTGGCCAGGTCGCAGTTGTAAATGAGAACTTGTTCTCAACTGGCCTACCTGGTGAAATAAAGGTGAAATAAAGGTGAAATAAAGGTGAAATAAATAAATAAAATATAATAAATATAACGCACCACTTTTGACCAGGGCCTGAGTTAATTAAGCAATTAACATACATGCTTAGAGTCATGTATAAAAATGCTGGGCAGGCCATTATATGTAAACCATATGGCCGTCTCGGTCACCAGATCTCAACCTTGTTTGAACGAGAGATTCTGGAGCTGCGTCGGAGACAGTGTTTTCCACCAATCACAAAACACAAACTAATGGCATTTCTGGTCCCCAGATAGGAGGTCCAGACCCTGTAGAATCTATGCCACGGTGCATTGAATCTGTTCTGGCTGCTCACGGTGGCCCAACGCCCTTATTAACACACTGTATGTGGGTGTTTATTTGGGCAGTTACCTGTATATCTAGAAGAGGACAGCATGAGGGTTTCAGTGGAGACCTAACTACGTTATGTATTAGTGTGATGCAACTCAAGTACAGTTACTTAATAACCACTGAAACAGGCTTCTCTAATCTTGATGCAAATCACATCGTTATTTAACCACTGAAACAGGCTTTTCTAACCTCAGCCTACACTGTACAATGTATGCACTATATGTGACAGACTATATCACTATAGAGGACATACCGTATATAACTATAGGGGACATATATCACTATGGGGGACATATATCACTATAGAGGACATACAGTATATACAGTGCCTTGTGAAAGTGTTCGGCCCACTTGAACTTTGCGACCTTTTGCCACATTTCAGGCTTCAAACATAAAGATATAAAACTGTATTTTTTTGTGAAGAATCAACAACAAGTGGGACACAATCATGAAGTGGAACGACATTTATTGGATATTTTAAACTTTTTTAACAAATCAAAAACTGAAATAATGTTTTGACAAAGATGCTGAAGCCATCAGATGAGACCAGCTGGAGTTTGGTGGAGATGGTCTGACAGAGGTCCCTGATCTTAGTGCTGGTGTTGACCTCAAAGATCTACAGAGGAAGGAGGAGAGTAGGTTGAGGGGGAGGAGGAAGAGGGAGGAGAGGAACAGGAAGAGGGGGAGGAGGATGAGGAAGAAGAGGGAGGAGAGGAGGAGGAGGAAGAGGGAGGAGAGGAAGTGGAGGTGAAGGAGGAGAAGGAGGAGGAAGAGGAGGAAGGAGAGGGTGGGAAGAGGAAGGAGAGGAGGAGGAAGAGGAGGAAGAGTGGGAAGAGGAGTAGGTTGAGGGGGAGGTGGAAGAGGGAGGAGAGGAGGAAGAGGGAGGAGAGGAAGAGGAAAGGGAAGTGGAGGTGAAGGAGGAGGAAGATGAGGAGTACGGAGTGAGCATGGGAATGTAGGATTACACAGGACAGTACAGGTACGATATGTGTGCTCTTGGAAGATTGTCTACAGGAGCAACAAAAGGAACAACATTTGCCAGGACAATCGTTCCTATCCGGCTCGAAGGAAAAACATGTTTTTTTAGAGGGACTGGAAGTGTTTTTATACGACATTGATATCAAACTTACAGGTGACATGTAGGGCATAGATAAGTTTTATTCTTTTGGAAGGATTTATTAGAAGTTTATCTGAACATTTGGCAACAGGGAATGTGATTGAGGGAACCCCTTGTGTTACTTCTTCTGTGTCGTTGTGGAAGTGGACCTTGGGGAAGATCTGAGTGGAATTCTGCTGGATGGCATCTATCTCCACCTGGTGAGGAGGCAGCTTCCTGGGCTCTATCCTGATAGATAACACACGAAACAGTACAACCACCTTAACCTCTAACCCCTGACCTCTAACCCTAACCTCCACCTGGTGAGGAGGCAGCTTCCTGGGCTCTATCCTGATAGACAACACACATTACAGTACTACCACCCTAACCTCTAACCTCTAACCCCTAACCTCTAACCCCTAACCTCCAACCCTAATTGTTGTAATTCAATTAAAAACAGTAATAAATCTTAATTAATGAACTATTCAACCCTGTACCAATTCATGTTAGTCTTTCTGAGTAAGTGTCTAAGAGCTTTGCACACCTGAAGTGTACAATAATTGCACAATATTTTCACAACTCTGTTAAGTTGGTTGTTGATAATAGATTTTAAAGACAATTTAAGTCAAAACTGTGACTAGGCCACTCAGGAACATTCACTGTCGGCTTGGTAGGCAACTCCAGTGTACTATATTTGGCCTTGTCTTTTAGGTTATTGTCCAGCTGAAAGGTGAATTTGTCTCCCAGTGTCTGTTGGAAAGCAGACTGAACCAGGTTTTCCTCTAGGATTTTGCCTGTGCTTAACTCTATTCCATTTATTTTTTTATCCTAAAAAACTGTGTAGTCCTTGCCGATGACAAGCATACCCATAACATGATGCAGCCACCACCATGCTTGAAAATATGAAGAGGGGCACTTAGTCATGTGTTTTGTTGGATTTGCACCAAACATAACCCCTTGTATTCAGGACATCATTAGGCTCTGAACAGGCTGATCAGTAGGCTCTGAACAGGCTGATCATTAGGCTCTGAACAGGCTGATCAGTAGGCTCTGAACAGGCTGATCATTAGGCTCTGGACAGGCTGATCATTAGGCTCTGGACAGGCTGATCATTAGGCTCTGAACAGGCTGATCATTAGGCTCTGAACAGGCTGATCATTAGGCTCTGAACAGGCTGATCAGTAGGCTCTGGACAGGCTGATCATTAGGCTCTGAACAGGTTGATCATTAGGCTCTGAACAGGCTGATCAGTAGGCTCTGAACAGGCTGATCATTAGGCTCTGAACAGGCTGATCAGTAGGCTCTGAACAGGCTGATCATTAGGCTCTGAACAGGCTGATCATTAGGCTCTGAACAGGCTGATCATTAGGCTCTGGACAGGCTGATCATTAGGCTCTGAACAGGCTGATCAGTAGGCTCTGGACAGGCTGATCATTAGGCTCTGGACAGGCTGATCATTAGGCTCTGAACAGGCTGATCATTAGGCTCTGAACAGGCTGATCAGTAGGCTCTGGACAGGCTGATCATTAGGCTCTGGACAGGCTGATCATTAGGCTCTGAACAGGCTGATCAGTAGGCTCTGGATAGGCTGATCATTAGGCTCTGGACAGGCTGATCATTGGGCTCTGGACAGGCTGATCATTAGGCTCTGGACAGGCTGATCATTAGGCTCTGGACAGGCTGATCAATAGGCTCTGGACAGGCTGATCATTAGGCTCTGGACAGGCTGATCAATAGGCTCTGGACAGGCTGATCATTAGGCTCTGGATAGGCTGATCATTAGGCTCTGGACAGGCTGATCATTAGGCTCTGGACAGGCTGATCATTAGGCTCTGAACAGGCTAATCAGTAGGCTCTGGACAGGCTGATCAGTAGGTTGCAGACCTGTGTTTCTACTGTGAAATGGTTGTCCATTTCATCTTCATATAGCCTAGGCCTGTATTACTCCTGTTTCTATATCTTCCCCTTAAAACGTTCCTCGTCAATATACATAATAGGCTACATTGATTTAGCATTATCCTACAATGTAGGCCTATACGCATTTTTGATATCCTGCGGAACGGATTTGAAGATAAAGCAAGGTTTTAAAAATATGTTTTTTAGGGAAAGTAGAAATGTGATTTGCTTTAAGTGTCTGAGTGAAATGCGCTGCTTTGATTGATGGGTCCTTTGGGTATCCGTGTCATGAGTTTGCTCATTCTCTATATGTCCAATCAGGAAGCTTTCTGAAAACATGCCTGTCTAGACTGCAGCTCTTTAATCAGACCTGTGGGCGGTGAGCGTCATGACGGTCAGCATGTGCGATCGAGGGCTGAAGACAGATGCCAGTTCTGCTTTTCCTCTCTTGTTAAAATGAAAAGAATGAAACAAGATCCGTTCGTGATTCGTCCTAGAAGACTATCCTGATATTTTCAGTAGCAGATTATTTTCTCCAGTAACCTTAGTGTATGATTATACTTTTTTGAAGTTCTCTCTCTCTCCACTTTCAACATTATAATTATGTTGAACAACATAGCCTAATGCCACTGAGAATGACTACAGCAGCCTATACATTGTGAGTAGCTGACCGTTGACTCAATAGATTTAAAAATATATATACTGTATATTTTAGGGGGGGGGGGTAACTCCGACATTTGCGGGGGTCCAGAGAAACTGTGCCACGACAGTGGTGCTGGGGGTAATAATCACAATATCGTAGTAATATAGTGCTTATGTCACTAATATCTACCAGTAACAGTAGGCTATAACCACTTGATCAATAGATTACGCTTAATCTAATCTGCGTCTGGGAAACGGGCCCTTAAAGCCTACATGTTGTTGTTGCTGGTCGTTTGTTTCATGATCTGACAGTAGATCTTGTCTCTCAGGGCCTCGTCCTTGGTGTCTGGGTCAAAGATCTGGTCTGTCAACTCTAGAGGACTCTGTATCTGCCTGGTGGGGTAGTCTCCCATGTACTTCAGGATAGGTACACATATCTGAAAACAGTATTAAAACCACCCAGGATAGGTAAATGATGGGCAAGAAAAGGAACTGAAACATCTCTGAAAACAGTCTGTCAAATACTGTGCATGCCAATCAGGCCCACCATCCAACCATGAGAGAAGGGGTGAGTCTGTGATTCAACCACGAGAGAAGAGGTGGGGTCTGTGATCCAACCACGAGAGAAGAGGTGGGGTCTGTGATCCAATCACAAGAGAAGAGGTGATTCTGTGATCCAGTCACGAGAGAAGAGGTGGGGTCTGTGATCCAACCACGAGAGAAGGGGTGGGGTCTGTGATCCAACCACGAGAGAAGAGGTGGGTTCTGTGATCCAACCACGAGAGAAGAGGTGGGTTCTGTGATCCTGGGCTCTTCAACCTTTAAGGATATGGAACCAACCGTGATGTAACGTTGGTATGAAGGATCGGGAGACAGGCGCAGGAATGCGTAAAGTCCAAATGACGTTGTGCCGTGTAAAGACACAGGGACGAAGACCAAACAAACACGTAACAAAAACACAGGGTTGAAACCCAAACAAAAGAGCGAGGAGTACCTCGAATAAATACACACGCATACAATGATTAACGCACGGGACGAGACCCATAATCATCTGCGCAATCCACAAGGGCACGAAAGCCCAAAACACACAGCACAGGTACTCACACGCACCAACGGACATTGGAACAATAATCGAACAAGGTGAACAGGGGACAGGTGAACAGGGGAGAGGTGAACATGGGACAGGTGTACAGGGGAGAGGTGAACATGGGACAGGTGAACAGGGAAGAGGTGAACAGGGGACAGGTGAACAGGGGACAGGTGAATAGGGAACAGGTGAACAGGGGACAGGTGAACAGGGGACAGGTGAACAGGGACGAGGTGAACAGGGGACAGGTGAACAGGGGACAGGTGAACAGGGGACAGGTGAACAGGGGACAGGTGAACAGGGAAGAGGTGAACAGGGGACAGGTGAACAGGGGACAGGTGAACAGGGAACAGGTGAACAGGGGACAGGTGAATAGGGGACAGGTGAATAGGGGACAGGTGAACAGGGGACAGGTGAATAGGGGACAGGTGAACAGGGGACAGGTAAACAGGGGACAGGTGAACAGGGGACAGGTGAATAGGGGACAGGTGAACAGGGGACAGGTGAATAGGGGACAGGTGAATAGGGGACAGGTGAATAGGGGACAGGTGAACAGGGGACAGGTGAATAGGGGACAGGTGAACAGGGAAGAGGTGAACAGGGGACAGGTGAACAGGGGACAGGTGAATAGGGGACAGGTGAACAGGGGACAGGTGAACAGGGGACAGGTGAATAGGGGACAGGTGAATAGGGGACAGGTGAACAGGGAAGAGGTGAACAGGGGACAGGTGAACAGGGGACAGGTGAATAGGGGACAGGTGAATAGGGGACAGGTGTGCGTGAGGAAAGTTCCGGAGGGATCCGTGACACGTGATAACAAAAGGTGATGTATCCTCTTATCCAGACAAACTGGTTTGCACATATTCCATATCTTTGAATTTATTCCATATCTTTGCACATATTCCATATATTTGCACTTATTCCATATCTTTGCACTTATTCCATATATTTGCACTTATTCCATATCTTTGCACTTATTCCATATTTGCACTTATTCCATATCTTTGCACTTATTCCATATCTTTGCAATTATGCCATATCTTTGCACTTATGCCATATCTTTGCACTTTTTCCATATCTTTGCACTTATTCCATATCTTTTTAATCTTCCGTCGGCTCTACTGTTCATGACACCTTGGTTTGGATAGAAATGTAGGTAGCGATAACACAGTATAAGGATAACACAGTATAAGGATATCAGTGAAGGCCAGGGTAAGTCGCTCTGAATAAGAACGCTAAAGGACTACAAATGTAATGTTCATATGATTCCAAAGATGCTCTTGAAGATAATGTTGAAGTCATCTGTCAGTGAGAAGGTAGTACATCAATTATTAAAGGATATCAGTGAAGCCCAGGCAGGCCCTTGTGGCTGAGCTCAGAGTTCCCCATCAGCCTCTTAAGAAGGGGCTCCCTGATTGGCTCCCTGGAGTTGACCCACAGCCTCTCAGGGGCCACGTTCTTAGAGATCACCTGACGGTTCACATCCTTGATGGGCTGCCTGGAGGGACAGACAGAATCACATAACTTTTAGGAACTGTTATAATTGCAATGTTTTCCAATATACAGTACATGTGTTAGTTCTAGACCATATACAGTAGATCTATATGGACATATCTACATTCTATACCATATAAGGACAAATCTACATAATATACCATATAGATCAAGGGTAGTAGAACTGTTACCTGAAGTATTGGTAGGAGAACATTTTGAGGGACACCGGGGCTAGGGATAGATGTATGGAACCTGTTGTCTGAAGTACTCATAGGACAACTCTTTAATCGGATCCTTTGAGGAACATAAGGATAGATCTTCTTACCTGAAGTACTCATAGGATAACTCTTTAATCTGATCCTTTGAGGAACATAAGGATAGATCTTCTTACCTGAAGTACTCATAGGATAACTCTTTAATCTGATCCTTTGAGGAACATAAGGATGGATCTTCTTACCTGAAGTACTGGTAGGACAACTCTTTAATCTGATCCTTTGAGGAACATAAGGATGGATCTTCTTACCTGAAGTACTGGTAGGACAACTCTTTAATCTGATCCTTTGAGGAACATAAGGATAGATCTTCTTACCTGAAGTACTCATAGGATAACTCTTTAATCTGATCCTTTGAGGAACATAAGGATAGATCTTCTTACCTGAAGTACTGGTAGGACAACTCTATAATCTGATCCTTTGAGGAACATAAGGATAGATCTTCTTACCTGAAGTACTGGTAGGACAACTCTTGGTATAAACACTATGTGTTTATACCATGACTTCATTGGTGGGTTTAGTGAGAGTGGGCAGGACTATGTGTTCATACCATGACTTCATTGGTGGGTTTAGTGAGAGTGGGCAGGACTATGTGTTCATACCATGACTTCATTGGTGGGTTTAGTGAGAGTGGGCAGGACTATGTGTTCATACCATGACTTCATTGGTGGGTTTAGTGAGAGTGGGCAGGACTATGTGTTCATACCATGACTTCATTGGTGGGTTTAGTGAGAGTGGGCAGGACTATGTGATCATACCATGACTTCATTGGTGGGTTTAGTGAGAGTGGGCAGGACTATGTGTTCATACCATTAATTCATTGGTGGGTTTAGTGAGAGTGGGCAGGACTATGTGTTCATACCATGACTTCATTGGTGGGTTTAGTGAGAGTGGGCAGGACCAGGATAGCGTCGGTGGGTACCGCCCCTGTCTTACTGGTGCGTTCGTTCTTGCCCTTGATCCAGCCGCGGCCGACAGTCAGTTCATCGTCTTTAATGAGGACTATCAGCTCTCCTTTCTTAAAGCTCAGAAACGTAGGGTTTTCTAGAGAGAGAGAGAGAGATGGGGTATGAGAGGGAGAGAGGTAGAGAGAGAGGGGGATGAGAGGGAGGTGAGAGGGAGAGAGGGGGGTGAGAGGGAGTGAGTGGGTGAGAGGGGGGGTGAGAGAAAGAGAGACAGAACGGGGGAGAGAGAATAAGAGATAGAGATAGTAATGAATACAGGTGAAATACTACTCGCCTCCCCTTGGAGATCAAGCACATTTAAAAAGTTAAAATTTTCCTTTGGTTGTCTAAGTAAGAGAAACAACTACACTGCCCCCTAGTGCTGGTCCGGTGTATTGATTTGAAGGATCGGTATGATGTGCAATTAATACATTGTTTTAATGTGAAATGAATACGGTTGATTTTTTTTAAGGTTAGGGAGACGTGCTGTGAATAGTGACACTTTTTAGGACGTCAATATAAATTAATATATTTATGGTTGTTTGTCATTTTGTCTCGTCTTTTAATCATTGTGTTTTTGTTTTTACCATCAATGGCCACTTTGGAAATACGTGTTTTAATGAATACTTTCAAGTGATTTCCTCTGGGTCCACATTGTGTATTTTGTTGTATATGTCTGTTGCCCTAAATTTAAATTCAACAGGACAACGACTCAAAACACAAAACAGTAAATCAACAACAGGCTTAAACAGAAGAAGATACGGCTTCTGGAGTGGCCCAGTCCTGACCTCAACCTGATGCGGTGACATGACCTCGAGAGCGGTTCACACCAGACTCAAGAATATTGATGAACTGAAAGAGTTTTGTTGAGGAACGGTCTAAAATTCCTGCCTTTCCTCCGTGCCGATCTGATCCGCTGCCTTCACACCAGACATCTCAATAATAACATTGCTGAACTGAAACAGTTTTGTAAAGATGGTCCAGAATTCCTCCTGAACGTTGTTCAGGTCTGATCCACAACTACAGAAAACGTTCGGATGAGGTTGTTGCTGCCAAAGGAGGGTCAACCAGTTATTAAATCCAAGGGTTCACATACTTCTCCCACACTGCACTGCGAATATTTACACGGTGTGTTCAATAAAGACATGAAAACGTATCATTGTTTGTGTGTTATTAGTTTAAGCAGACAGTGTTTGGTCTATTATTGTGGCTTAGATGAAGATCAGGTCAAAATTTCTATGACCAATTTATGCAGAAATCCAGGTAATTACAAAGGGTTCACATACTACTTCCTGTGTACGTCAGAAGTTTGGACACACCTACTCATTCATCAAGGCAAAGGGTGGCTACTTTGAAGAACATCAAATATATTTAGTTTGTTTACCACTTTCTGGGTTAGTACATGTGTGGTATTTCATAGTGTTAGTACATGTGTGGTATTCCATAGTGTTAGTACATATGTGGTATTTCATAGTGTTAGTACATGTGTGGTATTTCATAGTGTTAGTACATGTGTGGTATTCCATAGTGTTAGTACATATGTGGTATTTCATAGTGTTAGTACATGTGTGGTATTTCATAGTGTTAGTACATGTGTGGTATTTCATAGTGTTAGTACATGTGTGGTATTTCATAGTGTTAGTACATGTGTGGTATTCCATAGTGTTAGTACATGTGTGGTATTTCATAGTGTTAGTACATGTGTGGTATTTCATAGTGTTAGTACATGTGTGGTATTTCATAGTGTTAGTACATGTGTGGTATTTCATAGTGTTAGTACATGTGTGGTATTTCATAGTGTTAGTACATGTGTGGTATTTCATAGTGTTAGTACATGTGTGGTATTTCATAGTGTTAGTACATGTGTGGTATTTCATAGTGTTAGTACATGTGTGGTATTTCATAGTGTTAGTACATGTGTGGTATTTCATAGTGTTAGTACATGTGTGGTATTTCATAGTGTTACGTGTGGTATTTCATAGTGTTAGTACATGTGTGGTATTTCATAGTGTTAGTACATGTGTGGTATTTCATAGTGTTAGTACATATGTGGTATTTCATAGTGTTAGTACATGTGTGGTATTTCATAGTGTTAGTACATGTGTGGTATTTCATAGTGTTAGTACATATGTGGTATTTCATAGTGTTAGTACATGTGTGGTATTTCATAGTGTTAGTACATGTGTGGTATTTCATAGTGTTAGTACATGTGTGGTATTTCATAGTGTTAGTACATGTGTGGTATTTCATAGTGTTAGTACATGTGTGGTATTTCATAGTGTTAGTACATGTGTGGTATTTCATAGTGTTAGTACATGTGTGGTATTTCATAGTGTTAGTACATGTGTGGTATTTCATAGTGTTAGTACATGTGTGGTATTTCATAGTGTTAGTACATGTGTGGTATTTCATAGTGTTAGTACATGTGTGGTATTTCATAGTGTTAGTACATGTGTGGTATTTCATAGTGTTAGTACGTGTGGTATTTCATAGTGTTAGTACATGTGTGGTATTTCATAGTGTTAGTACAGTACATATGTGGTATTTCATAGTGTTAGTACATGTGTGGTATTTCATAGTGTTAGTACATGTGTGGTATTTCATAGTGTTAGTACATGTGTGGTATTTCATAGTGTTAGTACATGTGTGGTATTTCATAGTGTTAGTACATGTGTGGTATTTCATAGTGTTAGTACATGTGTGGTATTTCATAGTGTTAGTACATGTGTGGTATTTCATAGTGTTAGTACATGTGTGGTATTTCATAGTGTTAGTACATGTGTGGTATTTCATAGTGTTAGTACATGTGTGGTATTTCATAGTGTTAGTACATGTGTGGTATTTCATAGTGTTAGTACATATGTGGTATTTCATAGTGTTAGTACATGTGTGGTATTTCATAGTGTTAGTACATATGTGGTATTTCATAGTGTTAGTACATGTGTGGTATTTCATAGTGTTAGTACATGTGTGGTATTTCATAGTGTTAGTACATATGTGGTATTTCATAGTGTTAGTACATGTGTGGTATTTCATAGTGTTAGTACATATGTGGTATTTCATAGTGTTAGTACATGTGTGGTATTTCATAGTGTTAGTACATATGTGGTATTTCATAGTGTTAGTACATGTGTGGTATTTCATAGTGTTAGTACATGTGTGGTATTTCATAGTGTTAGTACATGTGTGGTATTTCATAGTGTTAGTACATATGTGGTATTTCATAGTGTTAGTACATGTGTGGTATTTCATAGTGTTAGTACATGTGTGGTATTTCATAGTGTTAGTACATATGTGGTATTTCATAGTGTTAGTACATGTGTGGTATTTCATAGTGTTAGTACATGTGTGGTATTTCATAGTGTTAGTACATGTGTGGTATTTCATAGTGTTAGTACATGTGTGGTATTTCATAGTGTTAGTACATGTGTGGTATTTCATAGTGTTAGTACATGTGTGGTATTTCATAGTGTTAGTACATGTGTGGTATTTCATAGTGTTAGTACATGTGTGGTATTTCATAGTGTTAGTACATGTGTGGTATTTCATAGTGTTAGTACATGTGTGGTATTTCATAGTGTTAGTACATATGTGGTATTTCATAGTGTTAGTACATGTGTGGTATTTCATAGTGTTAGTACATGT
This sequence comes from Oncorhynchus clarkii lewisi, assembly GCF_045791955.1. Classification (NCBI taxonomy): domain Eukaryota; kingdom Metazoa; phylum Chordata; class Actinopteri; order Salmoniformes; family Salmonidae; genus Oncorhynchus; species Oncorhynchus clarkii. The sequence goes on from NC_092147.1 coordinate 3,789,573, forward strand.
GTGGTATTTCATAGTGTTAGTACATGTGTGGTATTTCATAGTGTTAGTACATGTGTGGTATTTCATAGTGTTAGTACATGTGTGGTATTACATGTGTGGTATTTCATAGTGTTAGTACATGTGTGGTATTTCATAGTGTTAGTACATGTGTGGTATTTCATAGTGTTAGTACATGTGTGGTATTTCATAGTGTTAGTACATGTGTGGTATTTCATAGTGTTAGTACATGTGTGGTATTTCATAGTGTTAGTACATGTGTGGTATTTCATAGTGTTAGTACATGTGTGGTATTTCATAGTGTTAGTACATGTGTGGTATTTCATAGTGTTAGTACATATGTGGTATTTCATAGTGTTAGTACATGTGTGGTATTTCATAGTGTTAGTACATGTGTGGTATTTCATAGTGTTAGTACATGTGTGGTATTTCATAGTGTTAGTACATGTGTGGTATTTCATAGTGTTAGTACATGTGTGGTATTTCATAGTGTTAGTACATGTGTGGTATTTCATAGTGTTAGTACATGTGTGGTATTTCATAGTGTTAGTACATGTGTGGTATTTCATAGTGTTAGTACATGTGTGGTATTTCATAGTGTTAGTACATGTGTGGTATTTCATAGTGTTAGTACATGTGTGGTATTTCATAGTGTTAGTACATGTGTGGTATTTCATAATGTCTTCACTGTTATTCTACAATTTTAGAAAATAGTAAAAATAAAAACCCTTGAATGAGTAGGTTTGTCCCAAACTTTTGACCTGGTACTGGATATAAAACTTGATTTAAAGTTTGCAAAAGAAAAGTAACGTCTCTTAAATAATTTGTTGGTGTTTGTGTCTGACTAACTTTGGTTGACTTCCTGCAGGGCCACAGCATACTGAGAGCGTTCCCTCAGTCCTCCCAGAAACATATGCACCAGCTCTGCTATGTTCCCAGTCATCACCGCATTTCAGAGAGAAGTCTCCCTTCAGAGTCCGGAGACTCACAGACTGACCAAACGTCTTGCCCTCCCCTGAGGGAAGGAGATGGAAATCAATACCACACAGATCATGGATGGTCCGATCCTTGAATTCATAGCTCTTTCTAGGAATTTGCGAGTGGTTAAATTTCTCCAGCCGCACAACTGTTTAACAAAAGAGTGGTGGGATGCCGCAGCGTTGTTGTCTGAATTGCAGATTGCCATTTTCAGTCCCACTAAACTCCATGCTCCCAACCAACTGTGCATGCCTGAAACTATGACTGTTGACTTATCTTTCTGTACCTCATGGTGTTGACTCCTAGTGACCTCTGGGTAGGAGAGCTGCAGCAGTCTCCTCTCCTCATCCAGGAAGCTGATGCCTGTCCAGTTGATCGCCGCAATGAGCTTGTTTTTAGGCAGCGCAGGACCTGGGAATATGCATCATGGGTAAACCGCAGAATAAACAGAATGGCTGATTCCCAAATGGCACTCTGTTCCCTATATAGTGCACAAATTTTGACCAGAGCCCATTTCCTATATAGTGCACTACTTTAGACCAGAGCCCTATTCCCTATATAGTACACTACTTTAGACCAGAGCCTTATTCCCTATATAGTGCACTACTTTAGACCAGAGCCCTATTCCCTACATGGTGCACTACTTTAGACCAGAGCCCCTAATTCCCTCCATAGTGCACTACTTTAGACCATAACCCTATTCCCTATATAGTGCACTACTTTAGACCAGAGCCCCTATTCCCTACGCAGTGCACTACTTTAGACCAGAGCCCCTATTCCCTCCATAGTGCACTACTTTAGACCAGAGCCCCTATTCCCTATGTAGTGCACTACCTTAGACCAGAGCCCCTAGAGTTTAAGTTAAAATAGACTTAGATGTATCATTTCTGACAAATTGTCTACTTTACCTGAATAGATAGAAACACCTGGCTTGGTGATGATGCCTCACCTAAACAACCATTATAGCTTAGTCATGACCGGGCTATTGTGTTCTGCCTCTGCCCTGAATACCAACCTAACTCCTCCATGTCTCCCACAGCTCCATTTTATTTTTTTATTTTTATTTTATTTAACCTTTATTTAACCAGGTAGGCTGGTTGAGAACACGTTCTCATTTACAACTGCGACCTGCGACCTGGCCAAGATAAAGCATAGCAGTGTGAACAGACAACAACACAGAGTTACACATGGAGTAAACAATTAACAAGTCAGTAACACAGTAGAAAAAAAAGAGTCTATATACATTGTGTGCAAAAGGCATGAGGAGGTAGGCGAATAATTACAATTTTGCAGATTAACACTGGAGTGATAAATGATCAGATGGTTATGTACAGGTCATATTGGTGTGCAAAAGAGCAGAAAAGTAAATAAATAAAAACAGTATGGGGATGAGGTAGGTAAAAATGGGTGGGCTGTTTACCGATGGACTATGGACCAGACACAGTAACACTGATTCGATCAGGCTTCTCACCACTTCCTGTTCTTCTGCACCTTCTGTGCTGCTCATACTGTAGTCTGTCTGGCAGGACGACCCACAGTCTACGAACCAACCTGTCTAGATGGACTTTTACACCAGGATTTCCCAACTGGTGGCTCACGTGTTTGAATTTTCAACTGTAAAAAAAACAAAAAAAACACAGGATATAAGCTCCAAGTGATTTTAATTTGGTTCATCTGATCCCAAGTATTTCCACGCATAATAGAGAGAGAGACCTGATCAAATACAAATTGAAGCAAGGATTTAAAATTGTTAATGTTTTAGTTAAAATATTATATCTGTTTGACTTTCTTGCGTTCAATTTGCAGTCTACAAATTATTTGTAATTGTGTTCCAAGCCCTCCGACCATCCTCTGAAGAGAAAAGAATTGTCCCTTGGCTGAATCCCGGGACTACAAAGTCAGCCACGGTCTAGGATACAGGCTCAAATACATCCGTACAGTATATAGGGTGGCAAGTGGGACGCAGATAAAGATTGTAGTCTATATGCCTTTTGCTCGCGCCATAATGACCTGGTTTATGTGGAAAAGAAATAAGGCGAGGGAGGGGGAGGGGGGGGGGGGGGGAGAACCACATTCCTTTCTGCTCCACTCTGGGCAGGAAGTTCATGGTTGAATGAATCTCTAGCTCTCTCTCTGTCTTTCTCTGTCTGTCTCTCTCTCTCTCTGTCTGTCTCTCTCTCTGTCTCTGTCTGTCTGTCTCTCTCTCTGTCTGTCTCTCTCTCTGTCTGTCTCTCTCTCTGTCTGTCTGTCTCTCTCTCTCTCTCTCTCTCTCTTTACTGAGTATTTCTCTGACATAGTTTGAGGGGGGAAAAATGTATCCAAAGCCAAGAGTAAGAGGCCTGAGCTCAACTTTGCTTTGTTGGCGTCCTCTACAGCGAGTCACGGACCATTGACTCTAATATACATGAATGTGTTTCAGGAACAATGTTTCATTATCTAATAAATGGCGATTAAAAACTTGTGAGAAATTTGGGATAAACTCTCTTAAGAGTTTTGTCCTCTCCTAACTCTACAATGCTTAACATACGATCTGTCATGATGTCCAACATATTGTTTGTCCAAAGGTGTTTACTTTCATTACAATCATATTGGACAGCAGTGACAGGTGTTAAAGCTTCAAGCCACATTGACCTGAAGATCAGATATCTGATACATCGTTATGGCAGGCAGGCATCAAACCAACAGGAAACAGTCACCTTATGTCAAGCATGCAGAAAACCAACAGGAAACAGTCACCTTATGACAGGCAGGCAGAAAACCAACAGGAATCAGTCACCTTATGGCAGGCAGGCAGGCAGGCAGCAAACCAACAGGAAACAGTCACCTTATTACAGGCATGCAGCAAACCAACAGGAAACAGTCACCTTATGGCAGGCAGGCAGCAAACCAACAGGAATCAGTCACCTTATGGCAGGCAGGCAGGCAGGCAGCAAACCAACAGGAAACAGTCACCTTATGGCAGGCATGCAGCAAACCAACAGGAAACAGTCACCTTATGGCAGGCAGGCAGCAAACCAACAGGAATCAGTCACCTTATCTTTTTATGACTGCAGGGGCAGTATTGAGTAGCTTGGATGAAAATGTGCCCATTGTAAACGGCCAGCTCCTCAGTCTCAGTTGCTAATATATGCATATTATTATTAGTATTGGATAGAAAATACTCTAAAGTCTCCAAAACTGTCAAAATATTGTCTGTGAGTATAACAGAACTGATATTGCAGGTGAAACCCTGAGGAAACTCAAAACAGGAAGTGGCTTCTATTTTGAAAGCTCCATGTTCCATAGCCTTCCTTTGCTGGATTTAAAGGGATATGAACCAGATTCCTTTTCCTATCGCTTCCTCAAGGTGTCAACAGTCTTCAGACATAGTTTCAGGCTTTTATTTTGAAAAATGAGCCAGAACGATAACATTGCGTCAAGTGGTCACATGAGTTTTGCTCGCGCAACAGAGTTTGGATAGGCACTGCTTTTCCCTCTCCTACTGTGAAAGACATTTGTGGTTGATATATTATCAATTATATATTTTAAAAACAACCTGAGGATTGATTATGAAAAACGTTTGACATGTTTCTGTGGACATTATGGAAACTATTTGGAATTTGTCTGCGTTGTCGTGACCGCTCTTTCCTGTGGATTTCTGAACATAACGCAACAAACAAACAGAGGTATTTTGGATATAAAAATTATCTTTATGGAACAAAAGGAACATTTGTTGTGTAACTGGGAGTCTCGTGAGTGAAAACATCCAAAGATCATTAAAGGTAAACGATTAATTTGATAGCTTTTCTGATTTTCGTGACCAAGCTTCCTGATGCTAAGCGTACTTAATGTTTTGTCGTGCGATCGATAAACTTACACAAACGCTTGGATTGCTTTCGCTGTAAAGCTTAATTTCAAAATCTGACACGACAGGTGGATTAACAAAATGCTAAACTGTATTTTCCTATATTGCACTTGTGATTTCATGAATATAAATATTTGTAGTAATATTTATTGTATGTAGCGCTATGCTATTCAGCGGTTGTTGATGACACTTATCCCGATAGGGGGATTGCAGCCATAACAAGTTATGGCAGGCATGTAGTAAACCAATATGAAACAGTCACCTTTAGGCAGGCATGTAGTAAACCAATATGAAACAGTCACCTTTAGGCAGGCATGTAGTAAACCAATATGAAACAGTCACCTTTTGGCAGGCATGTAGTAAACCAATATGAAACAGTCACCTTTTGGCAGGCATACAGCAAAACCAATGGAATCTTTATTGGAAAACTCCAGATTTCTCAGGAATGCTCACGCAGTCCCTGCGGGGTAGGAGAGATCTCGGGTGGAAAGAGGTGGAGAGGAGGGAGAAGGGTGGAGGATAGTGGGCTTGCTGAAGCAACTGATTTCCAGGAACCTCCCTCTGCTCTGAGCGATGCAGCGAGGAACCAAGGATATGGGAGCTCAGGGAACACAGATGTTTAACCTTGGCTCAGCGCTCAGTCATATAATTACGACCTCTCAGCCAGATAACCACCGGCATCGCCCCAAAGGTATGTGTAGACCTAGAAGAATAAACCCACAGAAAAACATTGGATCTAGCCCCTGAGTTATGCATGTGTATAAGGTACCCTCTGAAAGACATTGGGTATGATGAGTCTAGGGAGAACCAGCCTATAGGCCTACAGTAAACCATGGAGTGACCCAGGGAATATAGTAGTAAACCATGGAGTGACCCAGACCCAGGGACTATAGTAGTAAACCATGGAGTGACTCAGGGACTATAGTGGTAAACCATGGAGTGACCCAGGGACTATAGTAGTAAACCATGGAGTGACTCAGACCCAGGGACTATAGTAGTAAACCATGGAGTGACCCAGGGACTATAGTAGTAAACCATGGAGTGACCCAGGGACTATAGCAGTAAACCATGGAGTGACTCAGGGACTATAGTAGTAAACCATGGAGTGACTCAGACTCAGGGACTATAGTAGTAAACCATGGAGTGACCCAGACCCAGGGACTATAGTAGTAAACCATGGAGTGACTCAGACCCAGGGACTATAGTAGTAAACCATGGAGTGACTCAGACCCAGGGACTATAGTAGTAAACCATGGAGTGACTCAGACCCAGGGACTATAGTAGTAAACCATGGAGTGACCCAGACCCAGGGACTATAGTAGTAAACCATGGAGTGACCCAGGGACTATAGTAGTAAACCATGGAGTGACTCAGACCCAGGGACTATAGTAGTAAACCATGGAGTGACTCAGGGACTATAGTAGTAAACCATGGAGTGACCCAGGGACTATAGTAGTAAACCATGGAGTGACCCAGACCCAGGGACTATAGTAGTAAACCATGGAGTGACCCAGGGACTATAGTAGTAAACCATGGAGTGACCCAGGGACTATAGTAGTAAACCATGGAGTGACCCAGACCCAGGGACTATAGTAGTAAACCATGGAGTGACCCAGGGACTATAGTAGTAAACCATAGAGTGACCCAGACCCAGGGACTATAGTAGTAAACCATGGAGTGACCCAGGGACTATAGTAGTAAACCATGGAGTGACCCAGGGACTATAGCAGTAAACCATGGAGTGACCCAGACTCAGGGACTATAGTAGTAAACCATGGAGTGACTCAGACCCAGGGACTATAGTAGTAAACCATGGAGTGACCCAGACCCAGGGACTATAGTAATAAACCATGGAGTGACCCAGGGACTATAGTAGTAAACCATGGAGTGACCAGACCCAGGGACTATAGTAGTAAACTGTGGAGTGACCCAGGGACTATAGTAGTAAACCATTGAGTGACCCAGGGACTATAGTAGTAAACCATGGAGTGACCCAGGGACTATAGTAGTAAACCATGGAGTGACCCAGACCCAGGGACTATAGTAGTAAACCATGGAGTGACCCAGGGACTACAGTAGTAAACCATGGAGTGACCCAGGGACTATAGTAGTAAACCATGGAGTGACCCAGACCCAGGGACTATAGTAGTAAACCATGGAGTGACCCAGACCCAGGGACTATAGTAGTAAACCATGGAGTGACCCAGACTCAGGGACTATAGTAGTAAACCATGGAGTGACCCAGGGACCATAGTAGTAAACCATGGAGTGACCCAGACCCAGGGACTATAGTAGTAAACCATGGAGTGACTCAGACCCAGGGACTATAGTAGTAAACCATGGAGTGACCCAGACCCAGGGACTATAGTAGTAAACCATGGAGTGACCCAGGGACTATAGTAGTAAACCATGGAGTGACCCAGGGACCATAGTAGTAAACCATGGAGTGACCCAGGGACTATAGTAGTAAACCATGGAGTGACCCAGACCCAGGGACTATAGTAGTAAACCATGGAGTGACCCAGGGACTATAGTAGTAAACCATGGAGTGACCCAGGGACTATAGTAGTAAACGATGGAGTGACCCAGGGACTATAGTAGTAAACCATGGAGTGACCCAGACTCAGGGACTATAGTAGTAAACCATGGAGTGACCCAGGGACTATAGTAGTAAACCTTGGAGTGACCCAGACCCAGGGACTATAGTAGTAAACCAAGGAGTGACCCAGGGACTATAGTAGTAAACCATGGAGTGACCCAGACTCAGGGACTATAGTAGTAAACCATGGAGTGACCCAGGGACTATAGTAGTAAACCATGGAGTGACTCAGACCCAGGGACTATAGTAGTAAACCATGGAGTGACCCAGACCCAGGGACTATAGTAATAAACCATGGAGTGACCCAGGGACTATAGTAGTAAACCATGGAGTGACCAGACCCAGGGACTATAGTAGTAAACTGTGGAGTGACCCAGGGACTATAGTAGTAAACCATTGAGTGACCCAGGGACTATAGTAGTAAACCATGGAGTGACCCAGGGACTATAGTAGTAAACCATGGAGTGACCCAGACCCAGGGACTATAGTAGTAAACCATGGAGTGACCCAGGGACTACAGTAGTAAACCATGGAGTGACCCAGGGACTATAGTAGTAAACCATGGAGTGACCCAGACCCAGGGACTATAGTAGTAAACCATGGAGTGACCCAGACCCAGGGACTATAGTAGTAAACCATGGAGTGACCCAGACTCAGGGACTATAGTAGTAAACCATGGAGTGACCCAGGGACCATAGTAGTAAACCATGGAGTGACCCAGACCCAGGGACTATAGTAGTAAACCATGGAGTGACTCAGACCCAGGGACTATAGTAGTAAACCATGGAGTGACCCAGACCCAGGGACTATAGTAGTAAACCATGGAGTGACCCAGGGACTATAGTAGTAAACCATGGAGTGACCCAGGGACCATAGTAGTAAACCATGGAGTGACCCAGGGACTATAGTAGTAAACCATGGAGTGACCCAGACCCAGGGACTATAGTAGTAAACCATGGAGTGACCCAGGGACTATAGTAGTAAACCATGGAGTGACCCAGGGACTATAGTAGTAAACCATGGAGTGACCCAGGGACTATAGTAGTAAACCATGGAGTGACCCAGACTCAGGGACTATAGTAGTAAACCATGGAGTGACCCAGGGACTATAGTAGTAAACCTTGGAGTGACCCAGACCCAGGGACTATAGTAGTAAACCAAGGAGTGACCCAGGGACTATAGTAGTAAACCATGGAGTGACCCAGACCCAGGGACTATAGTAGTAAACCATGGAGTGACCCAGGGACTATAGTAGTAAACCATGGAGTGACCCAGGGACTATAGTAGTAAACCATGGAGTGACCCAGACTCAGGGACTATAGTAGTAAACCATGGAGTGACCCAGACCCAGGGACTATAGTAGTAAACCATGGAGTGACCCAGACCCAGGGACTATAGTAGTAAACCATGGAGTGACCCAGGGACTATAGTAGTAAACCATGGAGTGACCCAGGGACCATAGTAGTAAACCATGGAGTGACCCAGGGACTATAGTAGTAAACCATGGAGTGACCCAGACCCAGGGACTATAGTAGTAAACCATGGAGTGACTCAGGGACTATAGTAGTAAACTGTGGAGTGACTCAGACTCAGGGACTATAGTAGTAAACCATGGAGTGACCCAGGGACTATAGCAGTAAACCATGGAGTGACCCAGACTCAGGGACTATAGTAGTAAACCATGGAGTGACTCAGACCCAGGGACTATAGTAGTAAACCATGGAGTGACCCAGACCCAGGGACTATAGTAGTAAACCATGGAGTGACCCAGGGACTATAGTAGTAAACCATGGAGTGACCAGACCCAGGGACTATAGTAGTAAACTGTGGAGTGACCCAGGGACTATAGTAGTAAACCATTGAGTGACCCAGGGACTATAGTAGTAAACCATGGAGTGACCCAGGGACTATAGTAGTAAACGATGGAGTGACCCAGACCCAGGGACTATAGCAGTAAACTGTGGAGTGACCCAGGGACTATAGTAGTAAACCATGGAGTGACCCAGGGACTATAGTAGTAAACTGTGGAGTGACCCAGGGACTATAGTAGTAAACTGTGGAGTGAACCAGACCCAGATATTATGGTATTTAGCTAATGCAAATTTGAAGCAGGCTACAAGCTAACATTTGCTAACTACCTAGCTATCCTCGATGACATTGAATGTGGGCTAACCAAGTTAGCTAGCTAAAGCAAATCACAAGGCAAACTGACAAGATTGCTACTTTATAACACATTTAAAAAAATTATTTACAAGCTATCTAGTTATTTATAGCCAGGCTGACATAGAGTCACATTTAGTAAACGAGATCGTAGTGATGTCACTAAAGTAGCGTAGCTAGGAATCACGGCTATGATGTCCCACTCACGGCATGGAGACTGTCCAGATGTCTCACTCACGGCATGGAGACTGTCCAGATGTCTCACTCACGGCATGGAGACTGTCCAGATGTCCCACTCACGGCATAGAGACTGTCCAGATGTCCCACTCAAGGCATGGAGACTGTCCAGATGTCCCAATCACGGCATGGAGACTGTCTAGATGTCTCACTCACGGCATGGAGACTGTCCAGATGTCTCACTCACGGCATGGAGACTGTCTGGATGTCCCACTCACGGCATGGAGACTGTCTAGATGTCCCACTCACGGCAAGGAGACTGTCCAGATGTCCCACTCACGGCAAGGAGACTGTCCAGATGTCCCACTCACGGCAAGGAGACTGTCCAGATGTCCCACTCACGGCAAGGAGGCTGTCCAGATGTCCCACTCATGGCAAGGAGACTGTCCAGATGTCCCACTCACGGCAGGGAGACTGTCCAGATGTCCCACACATGGGACGGAGACTGTCCAGATGTCCTTTACACGGCATGGACACTGTCCTGATGTTCCTTACATGGCATGGAGACTGACCAGATGTCCCACACACAGCATGGAGACTGTCCAGATGTCCTTTACACGGCATGGATACTGTCCAGATGTCCCACACATGGCACGGAGACTGTCCAGATGTCCTTTACACGGCATGGAGACTGTCCAGATGTCCTTCACACGGTATGGAGACTGTACAGATGTCCTTCACACGACATGGAGACTGTTCAGGTGTCTTTCACACGGCATGGAGAATGTCCAGATGTCCCACACACAGCATGTAGACGGACCAGATGTCCTTCACACGGCATGGAGACTGTCCAGATGTCTTTCACACGCTATGGAGAATGTCCAGATGTCCTTCACACGGCATGGAGACTGTCCAGATGTTCTTCACGCAGCATGGAGACTGTACAGATGTCCTTCACACGACATGGAGACTGTTCAGGTGTCTTTCACACGGCATGGAGAATGTCCAGATGTCCCACGCACAGCATGGAGACTGTCCAGATGTCCTTCACGCAGCATGGAGACTGTCCAAATGTCCTTAACAGGGCATGGAGACTGTCCTGATGTCCTGCACGTGGCATGGAGAATGTCCAGATGTCCTTCACACGGCATGGAGACTGTCCAGATGTTCTTCACGCAGCATGGAGACTGTCCAAATGTCCTTCACACGGCATGGAGACTGCCCAGATGTCCTTCACACGGCATGGAGACAGTCCAGATGTCCTTCACACGGCAAGGAGACAGTCCAGATGTTCTGCATGGAGATTGTCCAGATGTCCTTCACACGGCATGGAGACTGTCCAGATGTCCTTCACATGGCATGGAGACTGTCCAGATGTCTTTCACACGGCATGGAGACTGTCCTTATGTCCTGCACGTGGCATGTAGACTGTCCAGATGTCTTTCACACGGCATGGAGACTGTCCAGGTGTTTTTCACACGGCATCGAGAAGGACCAGATGTTCTTCACACGGCATGGAGACTGTCCAGATGTCCTTCACACGGCATAGAGACAGTCCAGATGTCCTTCACACGGCATAGAGACAGTCCAGATGTCCTTCACACGGCATAGAGACAGTCCAGATGTCCTTCACACGGCATAGAGACAGTCCAGATGTCCTTCACACGGCATGGAGACAGTCCAGATGTCCTTCACACGGCATAGAGACAGTCCAGATGTCCTTCACACGGCATAGAGACAGTCCAGATGTCCTTCACACGGCATAGAGACAGTCCAGATGTCCTTCACACGGCATAGAGACAGTCCAGATGTCCTTCACACGGCATGGAGACAGTCCAGATGTCCTTCACACGGCATAGAGACAGTCCAGATGTCCTTCACACGGCATGGAGACAGTCCAGATGTCCTTCATACGGCATGGAGACAGTGGTTGAAAACTGTTTTCTGCCCCTCCCAAAAGATAGAATTTGTAGATAATTGGCCCTCTTTCCTCTCAATTTTCTTTGAAAAAGCTGTTGTGCAGCAAATATACAGTATACGAAACGCTTCAGTCTGGTTTTAGATCCCATCATAGCACTGAGACTGCCCTCGTGAAGGTGGTAAATTACCTTTGAATGGTATCAGACCAAGGCTCTGCAGCTGTCCTAGATCTTAGTGCTGCTTTTGATACCATCAATCACCACATTATTTTGGAGAGATTGGAAACCCAAATTGGTCCACACGGACAAGTTCTGGCCTGGTTTAGATCTTACCTGTCGGAAAGATATCAGTTTGTCTCTGTGGATTGTTTGTCCTCTAACAAATCAACTGCAAATGTATGTGTTCCTCAAGGTTCCGTTTTAGGACCACTATTGTTTTCACTATATATTTTACCTCTTGGTGATGTCATTCAATGCAACTTTGTCGACTTTCAATGCTATGCGAACGATACACAGCTGTATATTTCGCTTAAATTAAATTACCCTCCCTGGAAGCCTGTGTTTCAGACATAAGGAAGTGGATGACGGCAAATGTTTTACTTTTAACTTGGACAAAACAGAGATGCTAGTGCTAGGTCCCAAGAAACAAAGTGATCTTCTGTTGGATCTGACAAACAATCTTGATCGTTGTACAGTCATCTCAAATAAAACTGTGAAGGACCTCGGCGTTACTCTGGACCCTGATCCCTCTTTTGATGAACACATCAAGATTGTTTCAAGGACAGCTTTTTTCCATCTACGTAACACTGCAAAAATCTGAAACTTTCTGTCCAAAAACGATGCAGAAAAATGTATCCATGCTTTTGTTACTTCTAGATTAGACTTTTGAAATGCTCTACTTTCCGGCTACCCGGATAAAGCACTAAATAAACTCCAGTTAGTGCTAAATACGGCTGCTAGAATCCTGACTAGAACCAAAACATTTGATCATATTACTCCAGTGCTAGCCTCCCTACACTGGATTCCTGTTAAGGCAAGGGCTGATTTCAAGGTTTTACTGCTAACCTACAAAGCATTACATGGGCTTGCTCCTACCTATCTCTCTGATTTGGTCCTGCCGTACATACCTACACGTACGCTACGGTCACAAGACGCAGGCCTCATTATTGTCCCTAGAATTTCTAAGCAAACAGCTGGATGCAGGGCTTTCTCCTATAGAGCTACATTTTTATGGAATGGTCTGCCTACCCATGTGAGAGACGCAGACTCGGTCTCGACCTCTAAGTCTTTATTGAAGACTCATCTCTTCAGTGGGTCATATGATTGAGTGTAGTCTGACCCAGGGGTGTGAAGATGATGAACAGAAAGGCACTGGAGCTACGAACCGCCCTTGCTGTCTTTGCCTGGCCGGTTCCCCTCTCTCCACTGGGATTCTCTGTCTCTAACCCTGTTACAGGGGCTGAGTCACTGGCATACTGGTGCTCTTCCATGCTGTCCCTGCCTGGCCGGTTCCCCTCTCTCCACTGGGATTCTCTGCCTCTAACCCTATTACAGGGGCTCCCATGCCGTCCCTAGGAGGGCTGAGTCACTGGCTTACTGGTGCTCTCCCATGCCGTCCCTAGGAGGGTTGAGTCACTGACGTGATCTTCCTGTTGGCGCCCCCCTCGGGTTTGTGCCGTGGGGGAGATCTTTGTGGGCTATACTCAGCCTTGTCTCAGGGTGGTAAGTTGGTGATTGAAGATATCCCTCTGATGGTGTGGGGACTGTGCTTTGGCAAAGTGTGTGGGGTTATATCCTGCCTGCTTGGCCCTGTCCGGGGGTATAGTCAGAGGGGGCAACCGTGTCCCCTGACCCTTCCAGTCTCAGCATCCAGTAATTATGCTGCAATAGTTTGTGTCAGGGGGCTAGGGTCAGTCTGTTATATCTAGAGTATTTTTCCTGTCTTATCCGGTGTCCTGTGTGAATTTTAGTATGCTCCCTCTAATTATCTCTCTTTCTCTCAGAGGACCTGAGCCCTAGGACCATGCCTCAGGTCTACCTGACCTGATGACTCCTTGCTATCCCCAGTCCACCTGCTGTTCCCAGTCCACCTGCTGTCCCCAGTCCACCTGCTGCTGCTCCAGTTTAACCTGTTCTGCCTGCGGCTATGGAACCCTGACCTGTTCACTGGACGTCCTAGACCTGCTGTTTTGGACTCTCTCTCTCTACCGCACCTACTGTCTCTAACTCGGCTATGATCGGAATGATCGGCTATGAAAAGCCAACTGACATTTACTCCTGAGGTACTGACATGTTGCACGCTCTACAACCACTATGATTGTTATTATTTGACCATGTTGGTCATCTATGAACATTTGAACATCTTGGCCGTGTTCTGTTATAATCTCCACCCGGCACAGCCAGAAGAGGACTGGCCACCCCTCATAGCCTGGTTCCTCTCTAGGTTTTTTCTTAGGTTCCTGCCTTTCTAGGGAGTTTTTCCTAGCCAACGTGCTTCTACACCTGCATTGCTTGCTGTTTGGGGTTTTAGGCTGGGTTTCTGTAAAGCTCTTTTGGACATCGGCTGATGTAAAAAGGGCTTCATAAATACTTTGATTGATTGATAGATTTACTGTCAATTTTTTATTGTTTATTCCACTTTTGCTTTCTATTCAACTTGCTTAGGCAATGTAAACATTTGTTTCCCATGCCAATAAAGCCCCTTAAATTGAATTGAAATGAAGTCCCCTGACCCCCTCGTTGAGCCAGAACATCAAGTTGGTCGTTTGGACCAGACGTAGTGCCTCTACCTTCCATGCAGGATCAGCAGTGAGGACTGCCAGGCGTTGATTGGTTCCCTGGTTCGGCCAATCCCCTACCTCGGTATGTCTTTGCACTGTGGCAAGGGAAGTCGCGAACATGAAGGGCCAGAAGTCCTTATCGGTGAGAGTCAGCAATGTTTCGTTGGAGCACGAGTGCTGGTTGGTCGATATTCAAGATGACTGCATGCCTAGATGTTGGAATAAGTAAACTCCAGACGAAAGACTCCGTGATGGCAGTGGAAGAAGACAACGGCAGTCGCAGGTGACTCAGCAGGAATTGGTGACAGATAGTCCGCACAAAGACCCTTCCCCCAGATGAAAAGGAGCAGCTGAACATGTTCTGACATGCACTATCAACTGTGGGACCTTATATAGACAGGTGTGTGCCTTTCCAAATCATGTCCAATCAATTTAATTTACCACATGTAGACTCCAATCAATTTGTAGAAACATCTCAAGGATGATCAATGGAAACAGGATGCACCCGACCTCAATTTTCGAGTCTCATTGCAAAGGGTCTGAATACTTACGTAAATAAGGTTTTTCTGTTTTTTATTTTGAATACGTTTTCAAACATTTCCAAAAACCCGATTTCGCTTTGTCATTATGGGGTATTGTGATGTCATAATGGGCTATTGTGATGTCATAATGGGGTATTGTGTGTAGATTGATGAGGAAAAACATGTATTTAATCCATTTTAGAATGAGGTTGTAACTTAATAACAAAATGTGGAAAAATCCAAGGGGTCTGAAAACTTTCTGAATGCTCTGTACCTGCAAGTTGCTATTTAGGAGCTAAACGTTTTTATAATTTCATTATAGACCGCCCTTTTTCTTTTCTTCCAAGCTTTATCTTAAAATTCTGCAAACGGAAATTGACAATGGACAAAAAAACATTTCAGTGTCTCCTCATGGCTCAGCTACATAATACCAGGGTATATCTGGTGGTCTGTCTCCTCATGACTACATAATACCAGGGTATATCTGGTGGTCTGTCTCCTCATGACTACATAATATCAGGGTATATCTGGTGGTCTGTCTCCTCAGCTACATAATACCAGGGTATATCTGGTGGTCTGTCTCCTCATGACTACATAATACCAGGGTATATCTGGTGGTCTGTCTCCTCAGCTACATAATACCAGGGTATATCTGGTGGTCTGTCTCCTCATGACTACATAATACCAGGGTATATCTGGTGGTCTGTCTCCTCAGCTACATAATATCAGGGTATATCTGGTGGTCTGTCTCCTCGTGACTACATAATACCAGGGTATATCTGGTGGTCTGTCTCCTCATGACTACATAATACCAGGGTATATCTGGTGGTCTGTCTCCTCAGCTACATAATACCAGGGTAAATCTGGTGGTCTGTCTCCTCATGACTACATAATACCAGGGTATATCTGGTGGTCTGTCTCCTCAGCTACAAAATATCAGGGTATATCTGGTGGTCTGTCTCCTCATGACTACATAATACCAGGGTATATCTGGTGGTCTGTCTCCTCATGACTACATAATATCAGGGTATATCTGGTGGTCTGTCTCCTCAGCTACATAATACCAGGGTATATCTGGTGGTCTGTCTCCTCATGACTACATAATACCAGGGTATATCTGGTGGTCTGTCTCCTCAGCTACATAATACCAGGGTATATCTGGTGGTCTGTCTCCTCATGACTACATAATACCAGGGTATATCTGGTGGTCTGTCTCCTCAGCTACATAATATCAGGGTATATCTGGTGGTCTGTCTCCTCGTGACTACATAATACCAGGGTATATCTGGTGGTCTGTCTCCTCATGACTACATAATACCAGGGTATATCTGGTGGTCTGTCTCCTCAGCTACATAATACCAGGGTATATCTGGTGGTCTGTCTCCTCATGACTACATAATACCAGGGTATATCTGGTGGTCTGTCTCCTCAGCTACATAATATCAGGGTATATCTGGTGGTCTGTCTCCTCGTGACTACATAATACCAGGGTATATCTGGTGGTCTGTCTCCTCATGACTACATAATACCAGGGTATATCTGGTGGTCTGTCTCCTCAGCTACATAATACCAGGGTATATCTGGTGGTCTGTCTCCTCATGACTACATAATACCAGGGTATATCTGGTGGTCTGTCTCCTCATGACTACATAATACCAGGGTATATCTGGTGGTCTGTCTCCTCACGACTACATAATACCAGGGTATATATATCTGGTGGTCTGTCTCCTCATGACTACATAATACCAGGGTATATCTGGTCTGTCTCCTCATGACTACATAATACCAGGGTATATCTGGTGGTCTGTCTCCATAATACCAGGGTATATCTGGTGGTCTGTCTCCTCAGCTACATAATATCAGGGTATATCTGGTGGTCTGTCTCCTCAGCTACATAATATCAGGGTATATCTGGTAGTCTGTCTCCTCAGCTACATAATACCAGGGTATATCTGGTGGTCTGTCTCCTCATGACTACATAATACCAGGGTATATCTGGTGGTCTGTCTCCTCAGCTACATAATATAAGGGTATATCTGGTGGTCTGTCTCCTCAGCTACATCATACCAGGGTATATCTGGTAGTCTGTCTCCTCAGCTACATAATACCAGGGTATATCTGGTGGTCTGTCTCCTCAGCTACATAATACCAGGGTATATCTGGGGGTCTGTCTCCTCATGACTACATAATACCAGGGTATATCTGGTGGTCTGTCTCCTCAGCTACATAATACCAGGGTATATCTGGTAGTCTGTCTCCTCAGCTACATAATACCAGGGTATATCTGGTGGTCTGTCTCCTCATGACTACATAATACCAGGGTATATCTGGTGGTCTGTCTCCTCATGACTACATAATACCAGGGTATATCTGGTGGTCTGTCTCCATAATACCAGGGTATATCTGGTGGTCTGTCTCCTCAGCTACATAATACCAGAGTATATCTGGTAGTCTGTCTCCTCATGACTACATAATACCAGGGTATATCTGGTGGTCTGTCTCCTCATGACTACATAATACCAGGGTATATCTGGTGGTCTGTCTCCTCATGACTACATAATACCAGGGTATATCTGGTGGTCTGTCTCCTCATGACTACATAATACCAGGGTATATCTGGTGGTCTGTCTCCTCATGACTACATAATACCAGGGTATATCTGGTGGTCTGTCTCCTCATGACTACATAATACCAGGGTATATCTGGTGGTCTGTATCCATAATACCAGGGTATATCTGGTGGTCTGTCTCCTCAGCTACATAATACCAGAGTATATCTGGTAGTCTGTCTCCTCATGACTACATAATACCAGGGTATATCTGGTGGTCTGTCTCCTCATGACTACATAATACCAGGGTATATCTGGTGGTCTGTCTCCTCATGACTACATAATACCAGGGTATATCTGGTGGTCTGTCTCCTCATGACTACATAATACCAGGGTATATATGGTGGTCTGTCTCCATAATACCAGGGTATATCTGGTGGTCTGTCTCCTCAGCTACATAATACCAGGGTATATCTGGTGGTCTGTCTCCTCAGCTACATAATACCAGGGTATATCTGGGGGTCTGTCTCCTCATGACTACATAATACCAGGGTATATCTGGTGGTCTGTCTCCTCAGCTACATAATACCAGAGTATATCTGGTAGTCTGTCTCCTCATGACTACATAATACCAGGGTATATCTGGTGGTCTGTCTCCTCATGACTACATAATACCAGGGTATATCTGGTGGTCTGTCTCCTCATGACTACATAATACCAGGGTATATCTGGTGGTCTGTCTCCTCATGACTACATAATACCAGGGTATATCTGGTGGTCTGTCTCCTCATGACTACATAATACCAGGGTATATCTGGTGGTCTGTCTCCTCATGACTACATAATACCAGGGTATATCTGGTGGTCTGTCTCCTCATGACTACATAATACCAGGGTATATATGGTGGTCTGTCTCCATAATACCAGGGTATATCTGGTGGTCTGTCTCCTCAGCTACATAATACCAGGGTATATCTGGTGGTCTGTCTCCTCAGCTACATAATACCAGGGTATATCTGGGGGTCTGTCTCCTCATGACTACATAATACCAGGGTATATCTGGTGGTCTGTCTCCTCAGCTACATAATACCAGGGTATATCTGGTAGTCTGTCTCCTCATGACTAAATAATACCAGGGTATATCTGGTGGTCTGTCTCTTCAGCTACATAATACCAGGGTATATCTGGTGGTCTGTCTCCTCATGGCTCAGCTACATAATACCAGGGTATATCTGGTAGTCTGTCTCCTCATGACTAAATAATACCAGGATATATCTTGTGGTCTGTCTCCTCAGCTACATAATACCAGGGTATATCTGGTAGTCTGTCTCCTCATGACTACATAATACCAGGGTATATCTGGTGGTCTGTCTCCTCAGCTACATAATATAAGGGTATATCTGGTGGTCTGTCTCCTCAGCTACATCATACCAGGGTATATCTGGTAGTCTGTCTCCTCAGCTACATAATACCAGGGTATATCTGGTGGTCTGTCTCCTCAGCTACATAATACCAGGGTATATCTGGGGGTCTGTCTCCTCATGACTACATAATACCAGGGTATATCTGGTGGTCTGTCTCCTCAGCTACATAATACCAGGGTATATCTGGTAGTCTGTCTCCTCAGCTACATAATACCAGGGTATATCTGGTGGTCTGTCTCCTCATGACTACATAATACCAGGGTATATCTGGTGGTCTGTCTCCTCATGACTACATAATACCAGGGTATATCTGGTGGTCTGTCTCCATAATACCAGGGTATATCTGGTGGTCTGTCTCCTCAGCTACATAATACCAGAGTATATCTGGTAGTCTGTCTCCTCATGACTACATAATACCAGGGTATATCTGGTGGTCTGTCTCCTCATGACTACATAATACCAGGGTATATCTGGTGGTCTGTCTCCTCATGACTACATAATACCAGGGTATATCTGGTGGTCTGTCTCCTCATGACTACATAATACCAGGGTATATCTGGTGGTCTGTCTCCTCATGACTACATAATACCAGGGTATATCTGGTGGTCTGTCTCCTCATGACTACATAATACCAGGGTATATCTGGTGGTCTGTATCCATAATACCAGGGTATATCTGGTGGTCTGTCTCCTCAGCTACATAATACCAGAGTATATCTGGTAGTCTGTCTCCTCATGACTACATAATACCAGGGTATATCTGGTGGTCTGTCTCCTCATGACTACATAATACCAGGGTATATCTGGTGGTCTGTCTCCTCATGACTACATAATACCAGGGTATATCTGGTGGTCTGTCTCCTCATGACTACATAATACCAGGGTATATATGGTGGTCTGTCTCCATAATACCAGGGTATATCTGGTGGTCTGTCTCCTCAGCTACATAATACCAGGGTATATCTGGTGGTCTGTCTCCTCAGCTACATAATACCAGGGTATATCTGGGGGTCTGTCTCCTCATGACTACATAATACCAGGGTATATCTGGTGGTCTGTCTCCTCAGCTACATAATACCAGAGTATATCTGGTAGTCTGTCTCCTCATGACTACATAATACCAGGGTATATCTGGTGGTCTGTCTCCTCATGACTACATAATACCAGGGTATATCTGGTGGTCTGTCTCCTCATGACTACATAATACCAGGGTATATCTGGTGGTCTGTCTCCTCATGACTACATAATACCAGGGTATATCTGGTGGTCTGTCTCCTCATGACTACATAATACCAGGGTATATCTGGTGGTCTGTCTCCTCATGACTACATAATACCAGGGTATATCTGGTGGTCTGTCTCCTCATGACTACATAATACCAGGGTATATATGGTGGTCTGTCTCCATAATACCAGGGTATATCTGGTGGTCTGTCTCCTCAGCTACATAATACCAGGGTATATCTGGTGGTCTGTCTCCTCAGCTACATAATACCAGGGTATATCTGGGGGTCTGTCTCCTCATGACTACATAATACCAGGGTATATCTGGTGGTCTGTCTCCTCAGCTACATAATACCAGGGTATATCTGGTAGTCTGTCTCCTCATGACTAAATAATACCAGGGTATATCTGGTGGTCTGTCTCTTCAGCTACATAATACCAGGGTATATCTGGTGGTCTGTCTCCTCATGGCTCAGCTACATAATACCAGGGTATATCTGGTAGTCTGTCTCCTCATGACTAAATAATACCAGGATATATCTTGTGGTCTGTCTCCTCAGCTACATAATACCAGGGTATATCTGGTAGTCTGTCTCCTCATGACTACATAATACCAGGGTATATCTGGTGGTCTGTCTCCTCAGCTACATAATACCAGGGTATATCTGGTGGTCTGTCTCCTCATGGCTCAGCTACATAATACCAGGGTATATCTGGTAGTCTGTCTCCTCATGACTACATAATACCAGGGTATATCTGGTGGTCTGTCTCCTCGTGACTACATAATACCAGGGTATATCTGGGGGTCTGTCTCCTCATGACTACATAATACCAGGGTATATCTGGTGGTCTGTCTCCTCATGGCTCAGCTACATAATACCAGGGTATATCTGGTGGTCTGTCTCCTCGTGACTACATAATACCAGGGTATATCTGGTGGTCTGTCTCCTCATGGCTCAGCTACATAATACCAGGGTATATCTGGTGGTCTGTCTCCTCGTGACTACATAATACCAGGGTATATCTGGTGGTCTGTCTCCGCATGACTACATAATACCAGGGTATATCTGGTGGTCTGTCTCCTCAGCTACATAATACCAGGGTATATCTGGTGGTCTGTCTCCTCATGACTACATAATACCAGGGTATATCTGGTGGTCTGTCTTCTCAGCTACATAATACCAGGGTATATCTGGTGGTCTGTCTCCTCAGCTACATAATACCATGGTATATCTGGTGGTCTGTCTCCTCAGCTACATAATACCAGGGTATATCTGTTGGTCTGTCTCCTCGTGACTACATAATACCAGGGTATATTTGGTGGTCTGTCTCTTCATGACTACATAATACCAGGGTATATCTGGTGGTCTGTCTCCTCAGCTACATAATACCAGGGTATATCTGGTGGTCTGTCTCCTCAGCTACATAATACCAGGGTATATCTGGTGGTCTGTCTCCATAATAACAGGGTATATCTGGTGGTCTGTCTCCTCAGCTACATAATACCAGGGTATATCTGGTGGTCTGTCTCCTCATGACTACATAATACCAGGGTATATCTGGTGGTCTGTCTCCTCATGACTACATAATACCAGGGTATATCTGGTGGTCTGTCTCCTCATGACTATATAATACCAGGGTATATCTGGTGGTCTGTCTCCTCATGACTACATAATACCAGGGTATATCTGGTGGTCTGTCTCCTCATGACTACATAATACCAGGGCATATATGGTGGTCTGTCTCCATAATACCAGGGTATATCTGGGGGTCTGTCTCCTCATGACTACATAATACCAGGGTATATCTGGTAGTCTGTCTCCTCATGACTACATAATACCAGGGTATATCTGGTGGTCTGTCTCCTCATGACTACATAATACCAGGGTATATCTGGTGGTCTGTCTCCTCATGACTACATAATACCAGGGTATATCTGGTGGTCTGTCTCCTCATGACTACATAATACCAGGGTATATCTGGTGGTCTGTCTCCTCATGACTACATAATACCAGGGTATATCTGGTGGTCTGTCTCCTCATGACTACATAATACCAGGGTATATCTGTTGGTCTGTCTCCTCATGACTACATAATACCAGGGTATATCTGGTGGTCTGTCTCCATAATACCAGGGTATATCTGGTGGTCTGTCTCCTCAGCTACATAATACCAGAGTATATCTGGTAGTCTGTCTCCTCATGACTACATAATACCAGGGTATATCTGGTGGTCTGTCTCCTCATGACTACATAATACCAGGGTATATCTGGTGGTCTGTCTCCTCATGACTACATAATACCAGGGTATATCTGGTGGTCTGTCTCCTCATGACTACATAATACCAGGGTATATCTGGTGGTCTGTCTCCATAATACCAGGGTATATGTGGTGGTCTGTCTCCTCAGCTACATAATACCAGGGTATATCTGGTGGTCTGTCTCCTCAGCTACATAATACCAGGGTATATCTGGGGGTCTGTCTCCTCATGACTACATAATACCAGGGTATATCTGGTGGTCTGTCTCCTCAGCTACATAATACCAGGGTATATCTGGTAGTCTGTCTCCTCATGACTAAATAATACCAGGGTATATCTGGTGGTCTGTCTCCTCAGCTACATAATACCAGGGTATATCTGGTGGTCTGTCTCCTCATGGCTCAGCTACATAATACCAGGGTATATCTGGTAGTCTGTCTCCTCATGACTAAATAATACCAGGGTATATCTGGTGGTCTGTCTCCTCAGCTACATAATACCAGGGTATATCTGGTAGTCTGTCTCCTCATGACTACATAATACCAGGGTATATCTGGTGGTCTGTCTCCTCAGCTACATAATACCAGGGTATATCTGGTGGTCTGTCTCCTCATGGCTCAGCTACATAATACCAGGGTATATCTGGTAGTCTGTCTCCTCATGACTACATAATACCAGGGTATATCTGGTGGTCTGTCTCCTCGTGACTACATAATACCAGGGTATATCTGGGGGTCTGTCTCCTCATGACTACATAATACCAGGGTATATCTGGTGGTCTGTCTCCTCATGGCTCAGCTACATAATACCAGGGTATATCTGGTGGTCTTTCTCCTCAGCTACATAATATCAGGGTATATCTGGTAGTCTGTCTCCTCAGCTACATAATACCAGGGTATATCTGGTGGTCTGTCTCCTCATGACTACATAATACCAGGGTATATCTGGTGGTCTGTCTCCTCAGCTACATAATATCAGGGTATATCTGGTGGTCTGTCTCCTCAGCTACATAATACCAGGGTATATCTGGTAGTCTGTCTCCTCAGCTACATAATACCAGGGTATATCTGGTGGTCTGTCTCCTCAGCTACATAATACCAGGGTATATCTGGGGGTCTGTCTCCTCATGACTACATAATACCAGGGTATATCTGGTGGTCTGTCTCCTCAGCTACATAATACCAGGGTATATCTGGTAGTCTGTCTCCTCAGCTACATAATACCAGGGTATATCTGGTGGTCTGTCTCCTCATGACTACATAATACCAGGGTATATCTGGTGGTCTGTCTCCTCATGACTACATAATACCAGGGTATATCTGGTGGTCTGTCTCCTCATGACTACATAATACCAGGGTATATCTGGTGGTCTGTCTCCTCATGACTACATAATACCAGGGTATATCTGGTGGTCTGTCTCCTCATGGCTCAGCTACATAATACCAGGGTATATCTGGTGGTCTGTCTCCTCGTGACTACATAATACCAGGGTATATCTGGTGGTCTGTCTCCTCATGACTACATAATACCAGGGTATATCTGGTGGTCTGTCTCCTCAGCTACATAATACCAGGGTATATCTGGTGGTCTGTCTCCTCATGACTACATAATACCAGGGTATATCTGGTGGTCTGTCTTCTCAGCTACATAATACCAGGGTATATCTGGTGGTCTGTCTCCTCAGCTACATAATACCAGGGTATATCTGGTGGTCTGCCTCCTCAGCTACATAATACCAGGGTATATCTGGTGGTCTGTCTCCTCATGACTACATAATACCAGGGTATATCTGGTGGTCTGTCTCCATAATAACAGGGTATATCTGGTGGTCTGTCTCCTCAGCTACATAATATCAGGGTATATCTGGTGGTCTGTCTCCTCAGCTACATAATACCAGGGTATATCTGGGGGTCTGTCTCCTCATGACTACATAATACCAGGGTATATCTGGTGGTCTGTCTCCTCGTGACTACATAATACCAGGGTATATCTGGTGGTCTGTCTCTTCATGACTACATAATACCAGGGTATATCTGGTGGTCTGTCTCCTCAGCTACATAATACCAGGGTATATCTGGTGGTCTGTCTCCTCAGCTACATAATACCAGGGTATATCTGGTGGTCTGTCTCCTCAGCTACATAATACCAGGGTATATCTGGTGGTCTGTCTCCTCATGACTACATAATACCAGGGTATATCTGGTGGTCTGTCTCCATAATAACAGGGTATATCTGGTGGTCTGTCTCCTCAGCTACATAATACCAGGGTATATCTGCTGGTCTCTCTGGAATATGAGCTAGTGCATATTGTGGTAGAAAGGGCAATATGGATAAAATTAGTTGAATTCTCTATTTCTTTGAGGTCACAATAGTTACATAGGCTTTCCTCTTCCAGTTCACCACAATACCTGTTTCAATATCCCTGATCTGACCTGTTTCAATACGCAGAGACAATATCCCTGATCTGACCTGTTTCAATATCCCTGATCTGACCTGTTTTAATACGCATAGGCAATATCCCTGATCTGACCTGTTTCAATATCCCTGATCTAACCTGTTTACCACCTCCTTAGTGGTAATTAATGCAGCAGTTTCTGTAGTGTAGTGGTGATCACGTTTGCCTTACATGCGAATGGTCTGCGGTTCCAAACCTGGCAGAAACAGTGCTCTTTGACACATGCAGTTAGTGCTGTATCAACAACAGAGAATATATATTCTCATAATTGGCTTTTTTTGGAAATTCGAATACATGCAATGAATATATGTAAAACTCGGGTTACTCCTTGCTGATAATATTAGCAGCAGTTTCTGTAGTGTAGTGGTTTTCAAGTTCGCTTTACACGCGAAAGGTCCCTGGTTCGAAACCGGGCGGAAACAGTCCTCTTTGACACATGCAGTAAGTACCATATTTATAAAAGAGATGAGTTGCTTTCATAAATACCTTATTTTGGAAATTCAAATACATGCTCTGACTATAAGAAAATTCAGTTTACTTCTTGCAGGTTTCAGAAGCAGAAGTTTCTGTAATGTAGCTCTTATCACGTGCGCTTAACATGCAAAAGGTCCCCGGTTTGAACCTCTGTGGAAACAGCACTCGTTGATACATTCAATAAGTACCATAGTTGAAACTGAAAAATACATTTTTCATTATTGCCTTCTTTTGGGAATCAAAAGATTCCATAGCCTAGTGGTTATCAAGTTCACTTAAGACGCAAAATGTATACTTTTCGATGCTGGGCGGAAACAGAGGTCTCTGACACATGTGAGTAGTACTGTATTTGTAACAGATACTTTTCATGAATGCATTATGTTGGATTTTCGAATTTGTGCGATGAATATATGTAAAATTTAGTTAACTCCACGGTGATAATTCTAGCAGCAGTTTCTCTAGTTTAGTAGTTATCAAGTTTGCTTTACACACGAATGGTCCCCGGTTCGAAGCCGGGCGGAAACAGTTCTCTATGACAAATCCAGTAAGTACTGTATTTGTAACAGAGAATAGTTGTTCTAATAAATGCCTTATTTTGGAAATTCGAATACATGCAATAAATATTAGTAAAATTTGTCAATACCCCTGATCTAACCTGTTTCAATATCCCTGATCTGACCTGTTTCAATATCCCTGATCTGACCTGTTTCAATATCCCTGATCTGACCTGTTTCAATATCCCTGATCTGACCTGTTTCAATATCCCTGATCTGACCTGTTTCAATATCCCTGATCTGACCTGTTTCAATATCCCTGATCTGACCTGTTTCAATATCCCTGATCTGACCTGTTTCAATATCCCTGATCTGACCTGTTTCAATATCCCTGATCTAACCTGTTTCAATATCCCTGATCTGACCTGTTTCAATATCCCTGATCTGACCTGTTTCAATATCCCTGATCTGACCTGTTTCAATATCCCTGATCTGACCTGTTTCAATATCCCTGATCTGACCTGTTTCAATACGCAGAGGCAATATCCTTGATCTAACCTGTTTCAATATCCCTGATCTAACCTGTTTCAATATCCCTGATCTGACCTGTTTCAATATCCCTGATCTGACCTGTTTCAATATCCCTGATCTGACCTGTTTCAATATCCCTGATCTGACCTGTTTCAATATCCCTGATCTGACCTGTTTCAATACGCAGAGGCAATATCCTTGATCTAACCTGTTTCAATATCCCTGATCTAACCTGTTTCAATATCCCTGATCTGACCTGTTTCAATATCCTTGATCTGACCTGTTTCAATATCCCTGATCTGACCTGTTTCAATACGCAGAGGCAATATCCTTGATCTGACCTGTTTCAATATCCCTGATCTAACCTGTTTCAATACCCCTGATCTGACCTGTTTCAAAATCCCTGATCTAACCTGTTTCAATATGCCTGATCTGACCTGTTTCAATATCCCTGATCTGACCTGTTTCAATATCCCTGATCTGACCTGTTTCAATTCGCAGAGGCAATATCCCTGATCTGACCTGCTTCAATATCCCTGATCTAACCTGTTTCAATACGCAGAGACATTATCCCTGATCTGACCTGTTTCATTATCCCTAATCTGACCTGTTTCAATACGCAGAGGAAATATCCCTGATCTTAACTGTTTCAATACGCAGAGACAATATCCCTGATCTGACCTGTTTCAATACGCAGAGGAAATATCTCTGATCTGACCTGTTTCAATACGCAGAGACATTATCCCTGATCTGACCTGTTTCAATACGCAGAGGAAATATCCCTGATCTGACCTGTTTCAATACGCAGAGACATCATCCCTGATCTTCCCTGTGCACATAGCGATCTCTTGCTTTTAGTTAGGTTAAACATAATATATCTCTCACACACGAATTCAAATCAAATCAAATCAAATGTATTTATATAGCCCTTCGTACATCAGCTGATATCTCAAAGTGCTGTACAGAAACCCAGCCTAAAACCCCAAACAGCAAGCAATGCAGGTGTTGAAGCACAGTGGCTAGGAAAAACTCCCTAGAAAGGCCAAAACCTAGGAAGAAACCTAGAGAGGAACCAGGCTCTGAGGGGAATTCACCCTGAATCAAACAAAAGGTTCACAATTTGGGTTTATGATTAATCTCCTAGAACCCATTTATTTTCATATTGCATCATTAGCTGTTTTTAATAGCGTCTATGTCTCCCTTCATTTGGTTTTCATACAGATGTTCCCAGTCAGACTGTTGGAAAAGGTCAAACATTTGAAAAACTTTACTATCTAATTCTGGCAGTTGGCATATCCAACAGTCTATTCCAAAGTCTCACCATAGACGCCTTCCATCTCACCTCACAGGGTTCCCAGCCCAATTCCCAAGTTATTACAAGTATAGGTGCAAACGTGTGGATACCTACAAAAATAACATACTGCTCTGTTAAGGACGTGTTCGTTTTTTTTTTGTTTTTGCGATACCTCTTTAGCACCCCACACGGAATAGTCCAGAACAGGACACACGCATGTCTGATACAGTTCGGAATATGTCGCATTAAACCAATATCTTTCAGTGGTTTGGTTTTTCCTATAACTCCCCCCAACAGCTCTACTTGCTGAGTCGGCCAGGGCAGATGCGCCGAGGATGGGATCCACCCAGAATCATTTTGGTTCCTGGATCCTTTCACAGCATTATAAGGCTGCGTTGAGACAGTGTCTTATCAATGACCCGAGCCCAGCTCAGTTAATTCTCTACCATTGTGTCACTGAGTCCTCATAATGCTTTAGCACATTCTACATTATCCCAGGGCTGTTGGTAGACACAATGTAAGTCACCTAATGTATGTCCTACAGCTATTGAATGCAGCAATTGTGTGCATATGAACCAGAGGTTTACTGTTAACACTGAGGTGGTGTGTCCTAGTAGGAAGACCACTGTTAACACTGAGGTGGTGTGTCCCAGTAGGAAGACCACTGTTAACACTGAGGCAGTGTGCTTTAGTAGGAAGACCACTGTTAACACTGAGGACGTGTGTCCTAGTAGGAAGACCACTGTTAACACTTAGGTGGTGTGTCCCAGTAGGAAGACCACTGTTAACACTGAGGCAGTGTGCTTTAGTAGGAAGACCACTGTTAACACTGAGGACGTGTGTCCTTGTAGGAAGACCACTGTTAACACTGAGGTGGTGTGTCCTATAGGAAGACCACTGTTAACACTGAGGTGGTGTGTCCTATAAGAAGACCACTGTTAACACTGAGGAGGTGTGTCCTAGTAGGAAGACCACTGAGGTGGTGTGTCCTAGTAGGAAGACCACTGAGGTGGTGTGTCCTAGTAGGAAGACCACTGTTAACACTGAGGTGGTGTGTCCTAGTAGGAAGACCACTGTTAACACTGAGGAGGTGTGTCCTAGTAGGAAGACCACTGTTAACACTGAGGAGGTGTGTCCTAGTAGGAAGAACACTGAGGTGGTGTGTCCTAGTAGGAAGACCACTGTTAACACTGAGGAGGTGTGTCCCAGTAGGAAGACCACTGTTAACACTAAGGTGGTGTGTCCTAGTAGGAAGACCACTGTTAACACTAAGGTGGTGTGTCCTAGTAGGAAGACCACTGAGGTGGTGTGTCCTAGTAGGAAGACCACTGTTAACACTGAGGTGGTGTGTCCTATAGGAAGACCACTGTTAACACTGAGGTGGTGTGTCCTAGTAGGAAGACCACTGTTAACACTGAGGTGGTGTGTCCTAGTAGGAAGACCACTGTTAACACTAAGGAGGTGTGTCCTAGTAGGAAGGCCACTGTTAACACTGAGGAGGTGTGTCCTAGTAGGAAGACCACTGTTAACACTGAGGTGGTGTGTCCTAGTAGGAAGGCCACTGTTAACACTGAGGAGGTGTGTCCTAGTAGGAAGACCACTGTTAACACTGAGGTGGTGTGTCCTAGTAGGAAGGCCACTGTTAACACTGAGGTGGTGTGTCCTAGTAGGAAGACCACTGTTAACACTGAGGTGGTGTGCCCTAGTAGGAAGACCACTGAGGTGGTGTGCCCTAGTAGGAAGACCACTGAGGTGGTGAGTCCTAGCAGGAAGTGCTCTGTGTGGAGCTCACCCTGCACTAACATAAAGAACACGCCCATATCTACTTCTGCTAAGCTTCCCAGTAAAGCAATGAAAACAAGTAAGCATCCCAGAAGAAAAGTGCTCGAAATAGCCCATGTCAACATATGTATCTTAAGAAACAAGGTTCATGAAATCAATAATTTGCTATTAACAGATTACATTCATATTCTGAAACTCACTTAGATAATACTTTTGATGATACAGTGGTAGCAATGGAAGGTTATAACATCTACAGAGAAGATAGAAATCCCAAAGGTGGAGGTGTTGCTGTTTATATTCAGAACCACATTCCTGTAAAGAATAGAGAGGATATCATGTTAAATACTGTTTAATTTCTTGGTGACTGGGGGGCAGTATTGAGTAGCTTGGATGAATAAGGTGCCCAGAGTAAACTGCCTGCTACTCTGTCCCAGATGCATATATCCCATATGCATATTAGTAGTAGTATTGGATAGAAAACACTGAAGTTTCTAAAACTGTTTGAATGATGTCTGTGAGTATAGCATAACTCATATGGCAGGTGAAAACCTGAGAAAAATCCAACCAGGAAGTGGGAAATCTGAGGTTTATAGTTTTTCAACTCTTTGCCATTCCAATATACAGTGTAAATTGGGTCATATTGCACTTCCTAAGGCTTCCACTAGATGGCAACAGTCTTTAGAACTTTGTTTGAGGCTTCTACTGTGAAGTGGGGGCGAATGAGAGCTGATTGAGCCAGGTGTCTGGCAGAGTGCCACAGGCTCGTGACGCGCGGTCACGAGAGAGTTAGCTCTCGTTCCATTGCTTTTCTACAGACATAGAAATTTTCTAGTTGGAACATTATTGAAGATTTATGATAAAAACATCCTAAAGATTGATTCTATACTTAGTTTGACAAGTTTCTACGGGCTGTAACGGAACTTTTTCAACTTTTCGTGCGACGTTCGGCTGGACCTGAACGGATTTGTTTACCAAACGCAGAGCGTAGGTGTTGGTTGTGTTCTCTAGTTGCACTGTAATTGGCTGTGTTCTGTCACTCATGGGGACACTACGTCACCGCAAAAATCTACAGGGAGAGGTCGAAAAAGTCCCTTGGGTGCTGCCATAGATTTGTTAGCAGTGCCCATCCAAGAAGGCTCAAGGTCATTGGCCAAAGATGAAATGACGTTAAATCTATCGTAGCTTTGATTGGACTGATCATGTAAACATCATACTTTCAAAATCTTGGCTAGCAAGCGAGACAAGCAGTCATCATCATGAATCAAGTCGACAATCTACTGGCAAATTATTTTCAATCCTTGTCACATGAAGAGAAATTATAGATAACACGTTTTGGTGCTCATCTGCCATTAGACAAACATTATTGGTGAACACCAGCCTTGTCTATTGATACAGACCAGCCTTGTCTATCGGTAAAGACCAGCCTTGTCTATTGATACAGACCAGCCTTGTCTATCGGTAAAGACCAGCCTTGTCTATTGATACAGACCAGCCTTGTCTATCGGGGTAAAGACCAGCCTTGTCTATTGATACAGACCAGCCTTGTCTATCGGTAAAGACCAGCCTTGTCTATTGATACAGACCAGCCTTGTCTATCGGTAAAGACCAGCCTTGTCTATTGATACAGACCAGCCTTGTCTATCGGTAAAGACCAGCCTTGTCTATTGATACAGACCAGCCTTGTCTATCGGTAAAGACCAGCCTTGTCTATTGATACAGACCAGCCTTGTCTATCGGTAAAGACCAGCCTTGTCTATTGATACAGACCAGCCTTGTCTATCGGGGTAAAGACCAGCCTTGTCTATTGATACAGACCAGCCTTGTCTATCGGTAAAGACCAGCCTTGTCTATTGATACAGACCAGCCTTGTCTATCGGTAAAGACCAGCCTTGTCTATTGATACAGACCAGCCTTGTCTATCGGTAAAGACCAGCCTTGTCTATTGATACAGACCAGCCTTGTCTATCGGTAAAGACCAGCCTTGTCTATTGATACAGACCAGCCTTGTCTATCGGTAAAGACCAGCCTTGTCTATTGATACAGACCAGCCTTGTCTATCGGTAAAGACCAGCCTTGTCTATTGATACAGACCAGCCTTGTCTATCGGTAAAGACCAGCCTTGTCTATTGATACAGACCAGCCTTGTCTATCGGTAAAGACCAGCCTTGTCTATTGATACAGACCAGCCTTGTCTATCGGTAAAGACCAGCCTTGTCTATTGATACAGACCAGCCTTGTCTATCGGTAAAGACCAGCCTTGTCTATTGATACAGACCAGCCTTGTCTATTGGTAAAGACCAGCCTTGTCTATTGATAACGACCAGTCTTGTCTATTGATACAGACCAGCCTTGTCTATTGATACAGACCAGCCTTGTCTATTGATACAGACCAGCCTTGTCTATCGGGGTAAAGACCAGCCTTGTCTATTGATACAGACCAGCCTTGTCTATTGGTAAAGACCAGCCTTGTCTATTGATAACGACCAGTCTTGTCTATTGATACAGACCAGCCTTGTCTATTGATACAGACCAGCCTTGTCTATTGATACAGACCAGCCTTCTCTATTGATACAGACCAGCCTTGTCTATTGATACAGACCAGCCTTGTCTACTGGTGAAGGAGTGGTAAGAGAGAGAGACCAGCCTTGTCTACTGGTAAAGGAGTGGTAAGAGAGAGACCAGCCTTGTCTACTGGTAAAGGAGTGGTAAGAGAGAGAACAGCCTTGTCTACTGGTGAAGGAGTGGTAAGAGACAGAACAGCCTTGTCTACTGGTAAAGGAGTGCTAAGAGAGAGACCAGCCTTGTCTACTGGTAAAGGAGTGCTAAGAGAGAGACCAGCCTTGTCTACTGGTAAAGGAGTGCTAAGAGAGAGACCAGCCTTGTCTACTGGTAAAGGAGTGCTAAGAGAGAGACCAGCCTGGTAAAGGAGTGCTAAGAGAGAGAACAGCCTTGTCTACTGGTAAAGGAGTGCTAAGATAGAGAACAGCCTTGTCTACTAGTAAAGGGGTGCTAAGAGAGAGACCAGCCTTGTCTACTGGTAAAGGAGTGCTAAGAGAGAGACCAGCCTTGTCTACTGGTGAAGGAGTGGCAAGAGAGAGAGACCAGCCTTGTCTACTGGTAAAGGAGTGCTAAGAGAGAGACCAGCCTTGTCTACTGGTGAAGGAGTGCTAAGAGAGAGACCAGCCTGGTAAAGGAGTGCTAAGAGAGAGACCAGCCTTGTCTACTGGTGAAGGAGTGCTAAGAGAGAGACCAGCCTGGTAAAGGAGTGGTAAGAGAGAGAACAGCCTTGTCTACTGGTGAAGGAGTGCTAAGAGAGAGACCAGCCTTGTCTACTGGTGAAGGAGTGCTAAGAGAGAGACCAGCCTGGTAAAGGAGTGCTAAGAGAGAGACCAGCCTTGTCTACTGTTAAAGGAGTGGTAAGAGAGAGAGACCAGCCTGGTAAAGGAGTGCTAAGAGAGAGACCAGCCTTGTCTACTGGTAAAGGAGTGCTAAGAGAGAGACCAGCCTTGTCTACTGGTAAAGGAGTGCTAAGAGAGAGACCAGCCTTGTCTACTGGTAAAGGAGTGCTAAGAAAAAGACCAGCCTTGTCTACTGGTAAAGGAGTGCTAAGAGAGAGACCAGCCTTGTCTACTGGTAAAGGAGTGCTAAGAGAGAGACCAGCCTTGTCTACTGGTAAAGGAGTGCTAAGAGAGAGACCAGCCTTGTCTACTGGTAAAGGAGTGGTAAGAGAGAGAACAGCCTTGTCTACTGGTGAAGGAGTGGTAAGAGAGACCAGCCTTGTCTACTGGTAAAGGAGTGCTAAGAGAGAGACCAGCCTTGTCTACTGGTAAAGGAGTGCTAAGAAAGAGACCAGCACAACTGACAACTAGACAGACTCTTTGTTTTGTGAACTAGAGAAAATACTTTGCATTCCTCCTCCTGACTGGGCAAGGGGGTATAGTGTGTGTGTGTGTGTGTGTGTGTGTGTGTGTGTGTGTGTGTGTGTGTGTGTGTGTGTGTAAAATGTGCCAATGGCATTTTGTGATACAGGTTGCTTGCCAACAGTCAAACACGTGGCAGAGTTGGAATGAAGCGACATTCCTCACTGCTTTATAGGGAAGATGCTATTCATGCCTGTCTAGGGGGTCTGACAAGAGGGCCTTGAACTAACTTGTAATACATGTCTGTGAGGTGACCACTCTATTCCTGACACAGGAGCTGTTGTATAGATGTACAAGTTGTGTGTGTACAACTTTGTAAGCTATGTGATTGAGCTATGTGATTGAATTGTTGCCCTTTCATGATTTACATATTTGCAAGTACACAGTGTGTGGAAGTTCATTTTCAACCAAGTTTTAAAGATATATATTAAGGTTTTATTTATATTAATGAAATGCCCCATTTCAGAAGGTCACAGTTCAACCAGAGAGAGCAAAGGGTTTGTTTACTCTGAACCCTGCCGTACGGTTAGTATCTAACCTCTGGCATTGTGTCTCACATTACCAAGTAATATACAAAATACATGAACTTCTTCTCTCATTTCAAAATAACAACCCTTTATGTAAACAAAGTTATATTAAATAGCGACATGGGTGTTCATCAAAATACAAACGGTTCTGACAGAGATATTGACCCAACTAACGGTTCTGACAGAGACATTGACCCAACTAACGGTTCTGACGGTTCTCTCTCTCTCTCTCTCTCTCTCTTTCTCTCTCTATAAGACATGTAGCTGAATACAACCTGTCATCGATTTAGAAGACGCTCAGATGCTCCTGCTACCATGGAGGCTTGACAGAAATAAATAGACTGAAAAAGAGAATCGATTCTCAGAATGCAGAATGCATGCCATGTTAACAGGGTAAGGTGTCAGACTAGATAGACTCCTCAGAATGCATGCCATGTTATCAGGGTGAGGGGTCAGACTAGATAGACTGTTTCTCGGAGTGTGTAGGAGAGTGGGAGAGAGGTAGGGCGGGCAGGGGGAGTGGGGGGCGGCATTCTGGGTAGAGGCTGTCTGGGTAGGAGGAGAGATTACTAGTACAACTGACTTCACTAAGCACACATATTACTGTCAAAGTATTATAGGTAGGATGTGTGTAATTGTAGAACAAGCTTGAGTAGCTGTGGGAGAATTTGATCCAGGAATGTTGGATCATTTGACTTGGCATGGTGAGCTCAATGTAGCTAACACACTGTCTGTCCTTGAAGGAAACAGATATGCAGTATGAATAGATGTGTATAGACCAGCAGGGGTGGAGACACACACTGATAGGCTGATCGACAGACAGACAGACAGACAGACAGACAGACAGACAGACAGACAGACAGACAGACAGACAGAACAGAACAGACAGAACAGACAGACAGACAGACAGACAGACAGACAGACAGACTTTCTTAAAGGCCAAACAACACAACTCTTCACACAAAACACATCACACAATGAGCAACACTTTAATAGGAATATAAATACATTAAATTAAAACATAACACCAATGACATACAGGCTTGTGCAGCGACGCAGAATCCTGTTTGTGCACCTTGGAGGCTTTTAGACGGAGACTGTCATAGTCACACCTGGCAGGTCCACTAGAGAACACCTGGCAGGTCCACTAGTAACACCTGGCAGGTCCACTAGTCACACCTGGCAGGTCCAGTAGTCACACCTGGCAGGTTCACTAGAGAACACCTGGCAGGTCCACTAGAGAACACCTGGCAGGTCCACTAGAGAACACCTGGCAGGTTCACTAGAGAACACCTGGCAGGTCCACTAGAGAACACCTGGCAGGTCCACTAGTAACACCTGGCAGGTCCACTAGAGAACACCTGGCAAGTCCAGTAGTCACACCTGGCAGGTTCACTAGAGAACACCTGGCAGGTCCACTAGAGAACACCTGGCAGGTCCACTAGAGAACACCTGGCAGGTTCACTAGAGCACACCTGGCAGGTCCACTAGAGAACACCTGGCAGGTCCACTAGTCACACCTGGCAGGTTCACTAGAGAACACCTGGCAGGTCCACTAGTAACACCTGGCAGGTTCACTAGAGAACACCTGGCAGGTCCACTAGTTACACCTGGCAGGTTCACTAGTTACACCTGGCAGGTCCACTAGTCACACCTGGCAGGTCCACTAGTCACACCTGGCAGGTTCACTAGAGAACACCTGGCAGGTTCACTAGAGAACACCTGGCAGGTCCACTAGTTACACCTGGCAGGTCCACTAGAGAACACAGACAACTAAAGTTCCTCTTCACTTTTCTAGGTGGAAAAGAGAGAAACGGTCCAGGGAAGAGCAGCTCTCCACTCTGCTCAGTCTGCTAAACACTTCTGGATCCGCTTCTGGATTCTTCCCTCGTAGGTAGGTAGGTAGGTAGGTAGGTAGGTAGGTAGGTAGGTATGTAGGTACGTAGGTAGGTAGGTAGGTAGGTAGGTAGGTAGGTAGGTAGGTAGGTAGGTAGGTGGGTAGGTAGGTATGTAGGTAGGTAGGTAGGTAGGTAGGTAGGTAGGTAGGTAGGTAGGTAGGTACGTAGGTAGGTATGTAGGTAGGTAGGTAGGTATGTAGGTAGGTAGGTAGGTAGGTAGGTAGGTACGTAGGTAGGTAGGTAGGTAGGTAGGTACGTAGGTAGGTAGGTATGTAGGTAGGTAGGTAGGTATGTATGTACGTAGGTAGGTAGGTAGGTACGTAGGTAGGTAGGTAGGTAGGTAGGTAGGTAGGTAGGTATGTAGGTACGTAGGTACGTAGGTAGGTAGGTAGGTAGGTAGGTAGGTAGGTAGGTATGTAGGTAGATAGTTAGGTAGGTAGGTAGGAAGGTAGGTAGGTAGATAGGTATGTAGGTACGTAGGTAGGTAGGTAGGTAGGTAGGTAGGTAGGTAGGTAGGTAGGTAGGTAGGTAGGTAGGTAAGTAGGTAGGTAGGTAGGTATGTAGGTACGTAGGTAGGTAGGTAGGTAGGTAGGTATGTAGGTACATAGGTAGGTAGGTAGGTAGGTAGGTAGGTATGTAGGTACGTAGGTATGTAGGTAGATAGTTAGGTAGGTAGGTATGTAGGTAGATAGTTAGGTAGGTAGGTAGGTATTTAGGTAGGTAGGTAGGTAGGTAGGTAGGTAGGTAGGTAGGTAGGTAGGTAGGAAGGTAGGTAGGTAGGTATGTAGGTAGGTAGGTAGGTAGGTAGATAGGTAGGTAGGTAGGTAGGTAGGTACGTAGGTAGGTAGGTAGGTAGGTAGGTAGGTAGGTAGGTAGGTAGGTAGGCAGGTAGGTAGGTAGGTATGTAGGTACGTAGGTACGTAGGTAGGTAGGTAGGTATGTAGGTACGTAGGTAGGTAGGTAGGTAGGTAGGTAGGTAGGTAGGTAGGTAGGTAGATAGTTAGGTAGGTAGGTAGGAAGGTAGGTAGGTAGGTAGCTAAGTAGGTAGGTAGGTAGGTAGGTAGGGAGAACATGTCCATGTCTCCAAACATTCTCCACACTGTCTCCAAACTGTCTGTCCTTCTCCAAAGGAAGTGTCCATCTGGAGGTCAGTCTGACCAGAGACAGACAGACAGACAGGTTGTCTTCTCCTCGTTGGGAGGGACATACAGGACATGAGGATCTCTCGGTCGTCTACCGTGTTGTCACCATTCATCCCACAGCGGATCCCACAGTTCGGCGTTTCTTAAATTAGGATTTCCACCACTTCTGCTGCTGAGTCTGAACTTCTGGAGCTCTGGTGTGTGTTGAGTGGTGCCAGGAAGTGCTCTGAGGTGTAAAGGAAAAAAAATAACCATGTTTTAGACACTGGATTAAAAACTGCAGGATTTCAGCTCCACAATGAGTTAAGCAGTACAACATAGACAGAGGGTCAGTGGGCCACAATCAAGCCGTGATGTTTGACAAAGACAATCAAGCCGTGATGTTTGACAAAGACAATCACGCTGTAATGTCTGCTACTTGGGAAGCTACCGGCCTTGACTAAACGGTGACTCCGTAGCCAACACACGCAGACACATGCTGTAACTCTGGCTGGTACGAATGAATAAGTCCACCACTTCCCCTCTCTGAGCCTGGAAGGGTGCCATTTGGGATGCAGACTGTCTGCTGTGACCCTGGGGTGTCTGGTTACACTTCAACCAGCACACAGATAAAGTTATTTGTTATTACATCATCGTATAAAGCCTGTGTTCCGTTGTAATTCCACTCAACACGTCATTTTCTCTGCATTGTAGCTGACTAGGTGTCCGAGCTCATAGGTGACTAGGTGTCCGAGCTCATAGGTGACTAGGTGTCCGAGCTCATAGGTGACTAGGTGTTCGAGCTCATAGGTGACTAGGTGTCCGAGCTCATAGGTGACTAGGTGTCCGAGCTCATAGGTGATTAGGTGTCCGAACTCATAGGTGACTAGGTGTCCGAGCTCATAGGTGACTAGGTGTCCGAGCTCATTCTGGGTCCCGGTACTGTTTCTACACACACAACAAACATTTCAGGAATAGGAAACAGTAGGCTACACACCGCAGGCAGGTGTTGAGGTCGAGGAAGTCTCAGAGGGTGCTAGCATGCTGGCGGGATCCACTGTAAGATCCGTCTCCTGGGCTAGCACATCACGGTCACACTGGGTGCTGCAGTCCCTGCTCTGGGCCTTGGACAGGAGCAACAGGGTGGGCAGGACCAACGGGGCGTAGTGGTGTTGGTGCGGGGGCAGGGAGAGAGGAGACATTGCAGCAGCCGTCTGGTCATCAGAGAGGCTCTTCCCTACAAGCACAGACAACAAGAGGAAGATGGTTAATTGTCTGATCACAGACAACAAGAGGAAGATGGTTAATTGTCTGATCACAGACAACAAGAGGAAGATGGTTAATTGTCTGATCACAGACAACAAGAGGAAGATGGTTAATTGTCTGAGCACAGACAACAAGAGGAAGATGGTTAATTGTCTGAGCACAGACAACAAGAGGAAGATGGTTAATTGTCTGAGCACAGACAACAAGAGGAAGATGGTTAATTGTCTGAGCACAGACAACAAGAGGAAGATGGTGAATTGTCTGAGCACAGACAACAAGAGGAAGATGGTTAATTGCCGGATCGCAGACAACAAGAGGAAGATGGTTAATTGTCTGAGCACAGACAACAAGAGGAAGATGGTTAATTACCAGATCAACCAATCACGCACGCTCAAACATCTACTCTGTCAGCTTCCCTGCCACATCTATCCTAGAGCGGCTATCCCGGAGAGGGGAAACGACATACAGTACATGCATTTTTATTACAACAACAAAAATGTCATCATCTACTCGAGGAAGGTCCCTCACCGGGATTTCTACCCAACAGTAGTTATTTTAGGAAGTTTAACATTCTGTCTGGCGACACTACGCGCTAAGCACTTAACAGCCGCCAGTTGTCTCTTGAGATAATGACATGGGCTGTTTAAGATCAGACATTCCTCCAGGCGTTATGACCTGTGACCTGTGAACCCCCCCCCTTCGCCCAGAACACTCAAAAGAAGAAGACAGGCGATGTCATAATTCAACAAAGATTCTTCAGGGAGGAGCTACACCGAGTAAACAAAACATTAGGAACACCTGCTTTTTCCCATGACATCGACTGACCAGGTGAATCCAGGTGAAAGCTATGATCCCTTATTGATGTCACTTGTTGAATCCACTTCAATCAGTGTAGGTGAAGGATGTCAAACTCATTCCACGGTGGGCCGGGTGTCTGTGGGGTTTTAGTTTTTCTATTTTAATTAAGACCTAGACAACCAGGTGAGGGGAGTTCCTTACTGAGACCTAGACAACCAGGTGAGAGGAGTTCCTTACTGAGACCTAGACAACCAAGTGAGGGGAGTTCCTTACTGAGACCTAGACAACCAGGTGAGAGGAGTTCCTTACTGAGACCTAGACAACCAGGTGAGGGGAGTTCCTTACTGAGACCTAGACAACCAGGTGAGGGGAGTTCCTTACTGAGACCTAGACAACCAGGTGAGAGGAGTTCCTTACTGAGACCTAGACAACCAGGTGAGAGGAGTTCCTTACTGAGACCTAGACAACCAGGTGAGAGGAGTTCCTTACTGAGACCTAGACAACCAAGTGAGGGGAGTTCCTAACTGAGACCTAGACAACCAGGTGAGGGGAGTTCCTTACTGAGACCTAGACAACCAGGTGAGGGGAGTTCCTTACTGAGACCTAGACAACCAGGTGAGAGGAGTTCCTTACTGAGACCTAGACGACCAGGTGAGGGGAGTTCCTTACTGAGACCTAGACAACCAGGTGAGAGGAGTTCCTTACTGAGACCTAGACGACCAGGTGAGGGGAGTTCCTTACTGAGACCTAGACAACCAGGTGAGGGGAGTTCCTTACTGAGACCTAGACAACCAGGTGAGGGGAGTTCCTTACTGAGACCTAGACAACCAGGTGAGAGGAGTTCCTTACTGAGACCTAGACAACCAAGTGAGGGGAGTTCCTAACTGAGACCTAGACAACCAGGTGAGGGGAGTTCCTTACTGAGACCTAGACAGCCAGGTGAGGGGAGTTCCTTACTGAGACCTAGACAACCAGGTGAGGGGAGTTCCTTACTGAGACCTAGACAACCAGGTGAGGGGAGTTCCTTACTGAGACCTAGACAACCAGGTGAGGGGAGTTGAATACACCCCCTGCTCACACGCAAACACAGTTCACTTTCATACCAGACACATGCAAACAGCTCGTTGTATATATAATTCCTACTCTCATCTATCTACGTTCTCTCCTCATCTCACCTTTTCCCCTCGCTTGTGGATTACAGTGCACAACAGATCAGCTGTCTTGTGACCAGGCAACAACAACAAAAAAGACACTCCAAGCCAAACCTTCATATCATAACTGATAACCGCTAGACATAAGCTAAATCGTTTGACAGTCAACATGGTTACTAGAACTACCGTGTTAGTAAAGCTGCTACTATCCTGCAGTACTGTGTGCAGTCAGCAGCAAGCAGTTTAGCAGTTACACCGGCGGGGCCCGGTGGCAATACATTAATAAAACTAAAAGCTTTACCTTGACTTGGAAGAGTTACCAGTGTCGGATAGCCGTAGCCAGCTAGCTAACATAGCATCCCTCTCTGTTGGATAGCCATAGCCAGCTAGATAACATAGCATCCCTCTCAGTTGGATAGCCATAGCCAGCTAGCTAACATATCATCCCTCTCTGTTGGATAGCCATAGCCAGCTAGCTAACATAGCATCCCTCTCTGTTAGATAGCCGTAGCCAATTAGCTAACATAGCATCCCTCTCTGTTGGATAGCCATAGCCAGCTAGCTAACATAGCATCCTTCTCTGTTGGATAGCCATAGCCAGCTAGCTAACACAGCATCCCTCTCTGTTGGATAGCCATAGCCAGCTAGCTAACATAGCATCCTTCTCTGTTGGATAGCCATAGCCAGCTAGCTAACATAGCATCCCTCTCTGTTGGATAGTCATAGCCAGCTAGCTAACATAGCATCCCTCTCTGTTGGATAGCCATAGCCAGCTAGCTAACATAGCATCCCTCTCTGTTTGACCTGGGTGTTTAAGTACGCTCAACTAGCTAGCTGCATTTCACACCAGCTAAGTAAGCGAAAGTAAGTAGAGCACTAGGCAGAGCCCTAAGCAGAGCCCTAATTAGAGCCCTAAGTAGAGCCCTAATTAGAGCCCCAAGTAGAGTCTTAAGAAGAGCCCTGAGTAGAGCACTATAGGGTACTATTTGGGACCCAGACTTAGTGTTTGACTTGTGACCTGGGCCCTAGAGCTCACCTTTCCCCTGGATGGGTTGCTCCACTGGGCCATCAGTGTTGATGGAGGGGATGAACCTGGCTGGACGGAGGTCCTGCTGCTCGGTGCTGATGGAGGGGACGGACCTGGCTGGACGGAGGTCCTGCTGCTCGGTGCTGAAGGAGAGGACGGACCTGGCTGGACGGAGGTCCTGCTGCTCGGTGCTGATTGAGGGGACGGACCTGGCTGGACGGAGGGCCTGCTGCTCGGTGCTGAAGGAGGGGACGGACCTGGCTGGACGGAGGGCCTGCTGCTCTAGCCTGTTCTGCTCCCGTCCAGACCGTTGCTGTAACACCCTGATCACTGCATCCTTCTCCAGGAGCTGGGAGTGTAGCGCTCGGACTCTACACACACACACACACACAACGATTGCATATGAAGTCAGTCAGATCACTATGTTGATCTCTATCTGAACCTAGGTCAGACCAACTGACGTTACTGTGTAGCCTTCAGTGAGCAGGAAGTTAAAAGCAGAAATTGTACCTGTTCTCCATCTCCCGATGTCTGTGGCTGGATGGCAGGTGGTCGTTGAAGCTGTTGTCAGGTGAGTGACGAGGCGAGTGATTGATGACGCTGCTGTCTCTCTGAGCTGCAGCGGTGGCGGCTGCGTCCATAGCGAACTGCCTCATGGTGCTCTCCTCCAGGTACTTCTGTTCCCAGTGTGTGATGTCAGCCTCTAGAGCCAGGATCCTCTCTTCTCTCTCAGCCAGCTGCTGCTGCTGTACAGACACCATGGAGCTCAGATCAGAGGGCAGGGAGCCAGGACCACTAGCCGTGCTGTGGGACTGACACCGTGGAAGGAAATGGAATTTAAAAAAAATTCAAACAAACATGGAGTTGTTTTGTTTTGTAAGACTATGTTTACTGTACAGACTTAGGGGTTGTCAAATTTTACATGTCAAGGTGGATCAGAAGGTTTCATTTTATATACCAGTGCTGTTCAATTCTGGTCCTTGAGGGCCAAAACACTTCAGGTTTTTGTTTCTACCTACTAGTTAATTGCACCCAGCTGGTGTCCCAGGTCTGAATAAGTCCCTGATTAGAAGGAGAGGAGGAGAGGCCCTCCAGGACCGACATTGAACAGCCCGCACCATGTGTCTCCTCTCCTGCTCACCTGTGCTGATCGGAGGCTCTTCAGCTCCTGCTCCAGCCTGGTCCTCAGCCTCAGTTCCAGGGCCTCTCTCTTCTCACAGGCTGCCTGTAGCTGGCCCAGGGAACTCTGCAGCCGCTTTACCTTCTCTACGTACGCCCTCTTCCTCCTAAGCTCCTCCTCCAGGGCCAGGTTACGGGCCTGTGCCGACCCCAGGGCCTGCTCCAGCACCTCCCGGCGCCGAAGCCACTCCTCCCCGGAGCCACGCAGACGCTGCACCTCCCGCTGCTGTTCCTCGTCTAAGAGAGCGAGAGATGTAAGAAAATACATTAGTGCAACACATTCAGACTGGAAAAAGCTTAATTTTTATCAGATGCCAACCAAAGTGTAATGTTATTTGTCTGCCAGCCACACAAGTAATTGATCTTACAATGAAAAAGCTATGTATTTCTTACAAATAACTAAACACGGCCGTCAATTTTTTGGTGAACACCTTTTAGGCCCACCAACTGACATCTCCACAGAAAATCTTACTAATTTGATTATTTTACCTGTATTTAACTAGTCAGTTAAGAACAAATTCTTATTTTACAATGACGGCCTAGGAACAGTGGTTTAACTGCCTTGTTCAGGGGCAGAACAACAGATTTTTTTTTTTACCTTGTCAGCTCGGGGATTCGATCTCGCAACCATTTCGATTACTAGTCCAACGCTCTAACCACTAGGCTACCCTGCCGCCTCTACACTCTAACCACTAGGCTACGCTGCCGCCTCTACACTCCAACCACTAGCCTACGCTGCCGCCTCTGCACTCTAACCACTAGGCTACGCTGCCGCCTCTACACTCTAACCACTAGGCTACGCTGCCGCCTCTACACTCTAACCACTAGGCTACGCTGCCGCCTCTACACTCTAACCGCTACCTCCCCGATTATAAAGATAGGTAACGAGAAGTGCTTCCTCTTAACATGTTGGCATCTGATCTCTACTTACTTTGTTCCAGGAGTTTGGTGAAGACCTGCTGTTTCCTGTCTGCCGATTCAACTTCCTGCTGTTTGGTAGCGTTGTCCAGACGATCTACAGGTGGAAGAGAGAGGGAGGGAGCTCGATTAGGATCTACAAGTACTTGTTGGAAGGAAGAGCCACACTTAAACCCCTAAAGAGGCTTGCTGCAGGTTACTAGCTTTCCTGCAGTCAAATGACCAAATTGCCCTCAATGTGGC
The DNA here is from genome assembly GCF_045791955.1 of Oncorhynchus clarkii lewisi. NCBI lineage: Eukaryota > Metazoa > Chordata > Actinopteri > Salmoniformes > Salmonidae > Oncorhynchus > Oncorhynchus clarkii. The sequence continues at coordinate 3,833,078 of NC_092147.1, forward strand.
CTCATGGATGGAAAGTTATTAATGTTTTTTAAATAATTTTATCATGAATGAAATAAAATAAAATATATATTTTTAAACCTGCCCGAAAATACGGTGTTTCTATGTCAAACGATTTTGTCATATTTCAGTCTTCTGTGATGTATACAAAGTGTAACATTGGGATGTAAACTCAAAATGTAATACATTTCAACTCCATATCTGACATGGTAAAGGCGTCTTCTGTTGTTAAAGCCCATAACCACGTGTGTGAGGTGTAATACTTTTGTTTCAAAGTAGATTTTGTTTCAGAAAGAAACACTCTGTGTGACCCTGATTCAACCCACTGCAGTCTTTCCATTAGCTTTATTTAACCGTTATTTATGTAAGTCCATCAAAAAACATTGATTATTTGCGCAATTACTAGCTGCGTTAGCATTAGCATCTAGCTGCTGTTAGCCTTACCTCTGAGGTCCCTGTTGAAGTCGTGCAGTCTCTTGATCTCTGACTCCAGTTTGTTCCTCATGGTTTTCTCCAGGGTCTCTCTCTTGGCTGAGCCCTTCATCAGGGTCTCGTAGGCCTCAGATATCCTCTGGATCTCTACTTCCAGCTGGAAGGAAACACGAGAAGAGGACACTGTCAGTCTGAGGGTCTCTAGCTTCAAACACAGCTCATCCTCACCAGTGGTCACACTTTTGGGGGGGGGGGGCAGTCCTCAGAGGTGGAGACACAAAAGTCGACATTGGAAAGCGACAATAAAACACTGGTGAAAAGTCAGACGGTGGAAAAGTGACAATTAACTAAACAATCAAGGAATCAATGGTCTCACAAGACTGGGATACTGAATGAATGAGACATGTGGAGGAGGAGCAGGAGGAGGTGGAGGAGGAGGGGAAGGAGGAACAGGGGGAGGAGGACCAGGAGCAGGTGGAGGGGAAGCATGAGGTAGAGGAGCAGGAGGTGGAGGAGCAGGGGAATGGGGAGGAGCAGGGGCAGGTAAGGTGGAGGGGGAGGAGGAGAAGGAGGGGGAGGAGGAAGAGCAGTTGGAGGGAGAACAGGGGGAGGAGGATCCAGAGATATAGAGGACATTTCAGTCACTGAAAGAGGAACACTAGTAGTGATTTCAACTGAATGTGTTTTAAAACACACAGGCTAACAGATAGCACAAGCAGGATATGAAGCTCTAAGCAATGTTAATGTTCTATGTAAGGAGGGGTGTGGGGGAAGGTAGAGGTTTGTGGGGAAGGTAGAGGTTTGTGGGGGGGAAGGTAGAGGTTTGTGTGGGGAAGGTAGAGGTTTGTGTGGGGAAGGTAGAGGTTTGTGTGGGGAAGGTAGAGGTTTGTGTGGGGAAGGTAGAGGTTTGTGTGGGGGAAGGTAGAGGTTTGTGTGGGGGAAGGTAGAGGTTTGTGGGGAAGGTAGAGGTGTGTGTGGGGGAAGGTAGAGGTTTGTGTGGGGAAGGTAGAGGTTTGTGGGGGGAAGGTAGAGGTTTGTGGATGGAAGGTAGAGGTTTGTGTGGAAGGTAGAGGTTTGTGTGGAAGGTAGAGGTTTGTGGATGGAAGGTAGAGGTTTGTGTGGAAGGTAGAGGTTTGTGGATGGAAGGTAGAGGTTTGTGTGGAAGGTAGAGGTTTGTGGATGGAAGGTAGAGGTTTGTGTGGAAGGTAGAGGTTTGTGTGGAAGGTAGAGGTTTGTGGGGGGAAGGTAGAGGTTTGTGGGGGGAAGGTAGAGGTTTGTGGGGAAGGGAGAGGTTTGTGGGGGGATGGTAGAGGTTTGTGGGGGGAAGGTAGAGGTTTGTGGATGAATGGATTGACTGAAGTGTCTCAATGTTCTGTCTCAATACTTTAAGATGCGGAAATAACCTGCATACGCGTCTGTCTGTCACTAAAATAACCTGTTTATGTGTCTGTCTGTCACTAAAATAACCTGTTTATGTGTCTGTCTGTCACTAAAATAACCTGTAAACATGTGTCTGTCTGTCACTAAAATAACCTGTAAACATGTGTCTGTCTGTCACTAAAATAACCTGTAAACATGTGTCTGTCTGTCACTAAAATAACCTGTAAACGTGTCTGTCTGTCACTAAACTAACCTGTAAACATGTGTCTGTCTGTCACTAGAAATGAATGTCCTTCTGATCCATCCACTGTGCACATTCCTGCCACAGCACAGCTAGAGGGCAAATCTCACTGATATGCAGCAATGGCAAATAAACACACACACACTTTATACTTCTCTACCTACCTCTACAGCCTTTGCGTGCCAACAGGGGCTTAGAAATAAACCTATTAACGCTTATATAATCAAATTATAGTTTACTCATAACTATTACTGTCACTAAACTATATTACAAGCAGATAGGCTGCTACGAACAGGATGCAGTGAAGCTCACCCTCCTAGATCTATCCACTGCCTTCAACAATATGATCTTCCTTTCCACCCTCTCAGGACCGGGTGTCTCAGGCTCTGCACACTCTTGGACTGCATCCTACTTGGCAGGTCGCTCCTACCAGGTGACGTGGAGAAGATCTGTGTCTGTACCACGTACTCTCACTACTGGTGTCCCCCAGGGCTCGGTTCTTGGCCCTCACCAATTCTCTCTATACACCAGGGCACTCGGCTCTGAAATATCCTCACGTTGTTTCTACTATCGCTGCCACTCCTTTTCTCCTTCCCCTCTTCTAACACCCAGGTGGCGACATGCATCTTTGCGTGTCTGGCAGGTATCTATAAGCTTGGATGTTGGCCCACTACCTCAAGTTCAACCTTGAAAAGACAGAGCTGCTCTTTCTCCTGGGGAAGGCCTGCCCGCTCAGACCTCTCCATCACAGTTGACAACTCCACAGTGTCCCCCCTCCTAGAGTGCAAAGAACCTTGGCGTGACTCTGGACAACACCCTGTCGTTCTCTGCAAACATCAAAGCAGTGACTAGCTCCTGTAGGATCATGCTCTACAACATTCGTAGAGTACGACCCTACCTCACTCAGTAAGGGGCGCAGGTCTTAATCCAGGCATTTGTCATCTTCTGTCTGGACTACTGCAACTCGCTGTTGGCTGGGCTCCCTGCTTGTACCATCGAACCCCTGCAACTTATCCAGAACGCTGCAGCCCTCCTGGTTTTCAACCTTCCCAAGTTCTCCCATGTCACACCCCTTCTCCACACACTCCACTGGCTTCCAGTCGAAGCTCGCATCTCTACCAGACCATGGTACTTGCCTACGGAGCAACAAGAGGAACTGCCCCTCCCTACCTTCAGGCTATGATCAAACCCTACACCCCAACCCGAGCACTCTGTTCTGCCACATCAGGTCTCTTGGCCCTGCCACCCCTACGGGAGGGCAACTCCCTCTCAGCCCAGTCCAAGCTCTTCTCTGTCCTGCCACCCCTACGGGAGGGCAACTCCCTCTCAGCCCAGTCCAAGCTCTTCTCTGTCCTCCCACCTCTACGGGAGGGCAGCTCCCTCTCAGCCCAGTCCAAGCTCTACTCTGTCCTGGCACCCCAATGGTGGAACCAGCTTACCTCTGAAGCTAGGACAGCAGAGTCCCTGCCCATCTTCCTAAAACATCTGAAACCCGACCTCTTCAATAAGTATCGTAAATAATCCCACAGTACCCACCCCTCACCCACTCCTCACCCCTCATCCTCATGACTAAAATGTACATGTCAATGTCAAATGTGAATTAGAACGACTGTATACTTTAAATGGGGCGGCAGGTAGCCTAGTGGTTACAGCGTTGGGCCAGTAACCCGAAACCGAAGGTTGCTAGATCGAATCCCCGAGCTGACAAGGTAAATCTGTCGTTCTGCCCCTGAACAGGCAGTTAAACCACAAATAATAATTTGTTCTTAACTGACTTGCCTAGTTAAATAAAGGTAAAATAAGGTAAAATAAAAATAAATAAATAAAGGTTAAATAAAAATTAAAAATAATTAAAAATGTGATATATAAGGACCTCGACGATGCATTCCAAAAGGCACCGTAACCAAGGAGTCTCTCACCTTCTGAAGTCTGGCGGCCTTCTCACTGTACACCTCCAACTCTTTCCTTAGTCTCTCATTCTCCCTCAACAGGTCCATTTGGGCAGTGTTGTTGTGAGTACTGGGGTTGCTGTGGCTCATGTAGACCTCTGGACCATAGTGGACACTGTGTCGAACAACCTGGGGCTGGGAAGGTACGTACCTGGGGAGAGGAGAGGGACTCGTGAGTATCAAACGGTATTGTTCACAACATCTTGGTTGTAAACCCATAGGGGCACTGGGATATGAAGCTATATTCATCCCATATAGAAAACAAGGTGTCATTACTGGTCTGGCACCCATAATTGGTATATGTGTGTCATATTTACCTGTGCTGTGATTGGAATGAGGGAGGTGGTTCCTGATAGTAGTGTCCGTGTGTCTCCTGTGAGTGGCTGAGCATGTATCCAGGAGGCCTGACCAGGAAGGGGTAGTCTGGGGGAGGTCCCCTCTGAAACTCTGGCCCCTGGTGTTCAACAGGCACAGAGTGGCCATTAGACAGTTGAGGGTAACTGTGAGAGGAGCTGAGAGGCTGAATGTCTCTGCTTGATCTCTCCAGGGAGAGTTGCATGAGACGCTCACTGAGGCTCCGGGCGTGCTTCCGTTTCAGGTCCCACTGGCCATCTCCCTGGTGATCCATCATCTCAGGTCCCAGCTGAGGCTGACCCTGCTGGGCCCCTACCGAGGCCAGGTACTGAGAGTGAGCCTTGGCCTCCTCATAGGTGGGCAGCTCCTCTCCGTGTCTGTGGAGCTGGTAGAGGTGACACACGGAGTCCCTCTCACAGTGTTTGTAGTCCCCCTGGTACTCCTGACCCTGGGGGTCCTGTCTGGTGGACATGTGGATGAACTGGGACTCTTCCTGGGTCAGGCTCTCCAGAGAGGAGCGGGGTGATCCGGTACCGCCTCCTCCGCTGCTGTTGCTGCCTCCACGCAGGGCCTGCTGCTGGATGGCCAGGAGGGTACTGGTGTCCGTGGAGTTCCCGTGACGGAGGTGCTCCTGGATTAGACGGTGTAGAACCGTGCCAGAAGACGCCTCAGCAGTTCTCATCTCAGTCAATCAGAGAATATATAAGTGAATGGATGGGTTGAAGAGTTGGATGTTTTGGATTCTTAATAAACCACAGATCTATACAGAAGAGCAATAAGAGAATTAGCTCAATCAAGTAACTAGCTAATACATTTGGTAGCATTTAACATAAAGCCTTATCATGCCGCAAATTGTTATTTACAATGACGGCCTACCCGGGGGAACAGTGGGTTAACTGCCTTGTTCAGGGGCAGAACGACATCATTTGTATTTTTTTACCTTGTCAGCTTGGGGATCTTGCAACCTTCTGGTTACTGGTCCGACTCTCTAACCACTAGACTACCTGCCACCCCTATTCCCATAGTAACACCAAGTTAGTGCACAAATACAACCCCTGCAACATTCTCCTCTGGGCTTTTGCTGTTCATTAAAAACAAAAGTTTGAGCTAGGACTCTAGTACATGATACTCTGCATTCAGTTCAGGGTAGTCTATTATAATTAAGTAGACTTTACTTCAGCATGTAAATGCAAACATACCAAACACTGTAAACTATACCATAGGCCTATATGAGCTTGTCAAGCCATATTATTAGGTATTATTTTGAAAGAAAAAGGCCAAAACCCTGAAGTATTGAAGAAAATATAATATGTATATTTTAGTTATTGGATATTGAGTCATTTCCTGCTGCCAGCTACACAGTTTCCTTTCAGATTCTGTTAAATTGTCTGATTTGTCCTGTTTTTTTGGGGGGGGGTTACAAATTATTTGCACATACAGAAGTATGACAGAGATCAAATGTAGGCCACACATTTATTGAGGCTTTGTTGAAAGACAAAATGTATGTTTACTCTACAATGTAAACAGTGTGGATAACACAGGCTTACTGTATACATGGGCCTAAATACTATACACTCTATAGGCAACACACATAGCCTGGGTAGACTTTCACACATCTGATAACATTCCAGTCTCAACTAGGAAAATAAAACATATAGCCCAATAAAACTATTTAAACTCACTGTCAATAAAGTGCAGATGAACTCTCAGACTTGATCACAGACCAAAGCCGACTTCCCGACATTTTAAATAAAAGTATAAAATATATGTAATGAGGAATTAAAAGACAATTATTATGACATTATTATAACACATCAAGTTAAAAGGAACAAACCCGAATTGTCGCCTATAATACTACTTTGAAAGACCTATCCACCATGCGTAAAAGCAACTCATTCCAAAAAAAACCCAGCTAAATTAAACTCTTACCAATTTACATTCTCACCACGGAAGCAAGTTGTTCACGGCGTATATTGTTTATATTTCTTGCTGACGGAAAAAAAGAATCGTAATAAAATGTAGTGGAACTGCAAATTATGTAGAGTATTTGTTGCTCTGAGAGAGAGAGAGCGCGCTGCTACGGTGTGCGTCTGAGAAGATCTCACAAACAGACTGAGCGGTGCGAGAGATCGCGCTGCTATTAAATAACTGAGGGCCGATTGTTCGCTGAGACTGGAATGATTGGAATGAGAGAACTCCAAGTCCCCCAGGGATGAAAAGCAGAACCGCAGAGCAAAGCGCAAAGTGCACAGGGGGAAAAGGGGGCAGGGCAAGTAGAATCGGAAACTGCAGAGCAAAACGGAGCGGAGCAGTCAGAGCGGAGCAGCACCGTGCACATAGAGACATCTGCCTGTGTAATGTAAAGCGTTTTTGTTGTTGTTAGCAGTTGGGGAGATGGAGTAATTAGCTACATAGCATGCTGTGACTAGAAAGAGATTGGGGCGCTATTGTGAAGCAGAGAGGTAATGTTTTTTCATTAAAAAAAGCTTTTGTTTAACCTAAATAACATTCTAACCTCCTCATATAGTATACCATACACCAGTATTATATTATTTACATCTAGAATAGTCTATTAATTACATCTAGAAATAGTATATTAATTACATCTAGAAATAGTCTATCAAAAAATAGATTTGACCCACTGTTTTCCTTTAGGGTTTCCCCATCAACAGCTGTAATATTAGTTAAGTCTGAGAAATCCCTTTATAACACTTGGTGACAACAGCTAATGTATGAGGGGGCTTTATAAAATACACTACCACGTCTGATAATTGGATGCTTGATCAAATACAGTCCACCTATAATTCAGACAACAGTTACTGTCCAAACATGTACTTTAGCATTAATGTAGCAGCATTAATAATAATTAATACCAGGCAGGTTATCTGAACATTAGCAGAATTCATCCTTATTTCTCTAAAGGTCTTTTGTTTGCACGTGTCTGGTAAATATTTAAGCCGATGCCGAGTGTGTGTCTGTGTGTACATGGGGAGGGGCGGGTATTGCGACTGCGTGTGTGTGTGTGTGTGTGTGTGTGTGTGTGTGTGTGTGTGTGTGCGCTTGTGTATGCTTGTTTGTGTGAGGGGTGTGTGCTGGTCAGGTGTATGAGCCATGCTACCTGCCAGCTAGCTGTCTAGGGGTCCCCTGCCCACTGTCTCCTGCCCCCTGTCCCTGTCCCCTGTCTCCTGCCCCCTGTCCCCTGTCCCCTGCCCCCTGTCCCCTGTCCCTGTTCCCTGTCTCCTGTCCCCAGTCCCTTATCCCCTTCCTAATCAGGGTTAGCTCTGAGAGAAGAGATGCATTGTTCTCCTCACAACAGACATGACCAGGAGGAGAGGAGAAGAGGAGGTGACAGCCCTGCCATCTGCTGTATGGGAGCCCCTCCTCCACCATCATCATCATAAATGGCACCCTATTCCCTATGTAGTGCACTACTTTTGACCAGGGCCCATAGAGAATAGGGTGCCATTTGGAACCATGGCCAGGACTAACCAACACCAACCCCCTAGTCCTAGATGCCCTGCATTCTTCACACACATGCTGCTTAGGGGGATGCTGCCTAGGCCCTATAATCAGATGGCCTGGCTGAGAGAGGGATGTGGCTGAGAGAGGGGGATGCTGCCTAGGCCCTAGAATCAGATGGCCTGACTGAGAGAGGGGGATGCTGCCTAGGCCCTAGGATCAGCTGGCCTGGCTGAGAGGGGGATGGTGCCTAGGCCCTAGGATCAGCTGGCATGGCTGAGAGGGGGATGCTGCCTAGGCTCTAGGATCAGCTGGCCTGGCTGAGAGAGGGGGATGTGGCTGAGAGGGGGATGCTGCCTAGGCCCTAGGATCAGCTGGCCTGGCTGAGAGAGGGGGATGCTGCCTAGGCTCTAGGATCAGCTGGCCTGGCTGAGAGAAGGGGATGCTGCCTAGGCCCTAGAATCAGATGGCCTGACTGAGAGAGGGGGATGCTGCCTAGGCCCTAGGATCAGCTGGCCTGGCTGAGAGGGGGATGCTGCCTAGGCCCTAGAATCAGATGGCCTGACTGAGAGAGGGGGATGCTGCCTAGGCCCTAGGATCAGCTGGCCTGGCTGAGTGGGGGATGCTGCCTAGGCCCTAGGATCAGCTGGCATGGCTGAGAAGGGGATGCTGCCTAGGCTCTAGGATCAGCTGGCCTGGCTGACAGAGGGGGAAGTGGCTGAGAGAGGGGGATGCTGCCTATGCTCTAGGATCAGCTGGCCTGACTGAGAGAGTGGGATGTGGCTGAGAGGGGGATGCTGCCTAGGCCCTAGGATCAGCTGGCCTGACCGAGAGAGGGGGATGCTGTCTAGGCTCTAGGATCAGCTGGCCTGGCTGAGAGAGGGGAATGCTGACTAGGCCCTAGGATCAGCTGGCCTGGCTGAGATAGGGGGATGCTGCCTAGGCCCTAGGATCAGCTGGCCTGGCTGAGAGAGGGGGATGTGGCTGAGAGAGGGGGATGCTGCCTAGGCCCTAGGAACAGCTGGCCTGGCTGAGAGAGGGGGATGTGGCTGAGAGAGGGGGATGCTGCCTAGGCCCTAGGAACAGCTGGCCTGGCTGAGAGAAGGGGGATGCTGGAGGCTGATAAAGGGAGGAACTTGTGCCTCTAAAATATATAGAGACACCTGGAGGCATCTGATTTACAGTTATAGACTATGTACTTTTAGCCAGGATTTGTCTTTAGAGTGATTGTGTTTATGACAAGCCTCAACTTGCTGATCCTTATCTCGTCTGAAACACCCAGACATCATCTCCTTGTGTATTTACATCCTGGTTCAGTTGGATGGCAGTTGAGGGACAACTGTTGTTGCAACGTACATTCTTTCAGCCTGTATCAAATGAAATGTTATTGGTCCTGCACACATATTTTGCAGATGTTATCGCAGGTGTTGTGACATGCTCATGTTTCTCGCTCCAACAGTGCAGCAATACCTAGCTAACAACACAAAACAATACACACTCGTGCAGGTAATCTAGTGGTTAGAGCGTTGGGTCAGTAACTGGCTGGTTGCTGGATCGAATCCCAGAGCTGACAAAGTTGAAATCTGTCGTTCTGCCCCCTGAACAAGGCCGGTAACCCACTGTTCCCTGGGTACCGTGGATGTGTGGGAAAACAAGACAAAACAAATGGAAAATGAAAGGTGGATTGGCGATGGCTAGAAGACAGACCGTCGACCGCCGAACGTCGTCCAGAACAAGGAGAGGGACCGACTTCGGAGGAAGTTGTGACAGTACCAATTTAACAAATATACTGTATGTGCTTATAGTGCCCTATCAACTTAAGTCTTAAACCTTAAATGGTTGAGCATTTTTCCATGTTTTTTTGGTCTGTTTTGCCCTGGAGTCACTGCCAGCCTGTGTTAATGCTTCGAACGTACAAAGCTCTCCCTCGCCCTCCATTTTGCAAATCTGTCCATAAATCTATCCTCCCGATTCATGCTTACAAGCAGAAACTCAAACGTTAGGTACCAGTGACTCGCTCAATACTGAAGTGGTCAGATGCTAAGCTACAGGACTGTTTTGCTAGCAGACTGGAATATGTTCCAGGACTCATCCGATGGCATTGAGGAGTACACCACATCAGAACCTGTGATCTACCTGGACAGACGACCACCCCCATCGGAACCTGTTATTTAATGGGCCATAGGGCCTGGCTTAATCTCTGTCAACTACCTTGACAGGCCATTAGAACCATCAGAACCTGTGAACTACCTGCACAGGCCACTAGAACCATCTCAACGCGTTAATTAATGGGCCATTGGGCCTGGCTTAATCTCTGTCAACCTAGAAGTAAAATGAATTTCTGTGTTCGTTATCTCGCGCATCCTGTTAAATTCTGGCAGATTCTCTCAGCCTACAAACTAAATCTGCCCACGGGAGAATAGGCCTGATTTAGGCCTATTTTAGGCCTGGTTTGACTGAGGCAGTAGCAGCACAATGCAGTCTATGAGCATTGTGGGTGTGACCTGCCTTGTGTTGGGAGGTGGGACACACCAGGCCAAGCACTCCACTCTCTTTGTTTCACTGCTACAGGAGGAAGTGGACACATTCCTGACATTACCATGTCCATGGGGGCTACCACTAACACCCCCCCCCCCCCAGGCCTCTGTTTTCTGCTGATGAAACCGGCCAAGAGAGGGGGAAGAGGAGAGAGAGGGGGGAGGGGAGGGGGAGGGGAAGAGGAGAGAGAGCGAGGGGAAAGGGTGAAGGAAGAGGGGTGAGAGTGGAAGAGGAGAGAGAGAGGGGAAGGGGGGAGAGGGGAAGGGGAGGGGGAGGGGGAAGAGGAGGGAGAGAGAGGGGAAGGGGAGGGGGAAGAGGGGGAGAGAGAGGGGAAGGGGAGGGGGAAGAGGGGGAGAGAGTGTGGAAGGAGAGAGGGGAGAGGGGAGGGGGAGAGAGAGGGGAAGGGGAAGAGGGGGAGAGAGTGTGGAAGGAGAGGGGGAGCGAGGGGAGGGGGAAGAGGGGGAGAGAGTGTGGAAGGGGAGGGGGAGGAGGGGGAGAGAGAGGGGAAGGGGAGGGGGAGAGAGGAGAAGGGGAGGGGGAGAGAGTGTGGAAGTGGAGGGGGAAGATGGGGAGAGAGTGTGGAAGGAGAGGGAGAAGAGGAGGGAGAGAGAGGGGAGGGGGAGGAGGGGGAGAGAGAGGGGAAGGGGAGGGGGAGAGAGGAGAAGGGGAGGGGGAGAGAGTGTGGAAGTGGAGGGGGAAGATGGGGAGAGAGTGTGGAAGGAGAGGGGGAAGAGGAGGGAGAGAGAGGAGAAGGGGAGGGGGAGAGAGAGGGGAGGGGGAGAGAGTGTGGAAGTGGAGGGGGAAGATGGGGAGAGAGTGTGGAAGGAGAGGGGGAAGAGGGGGAGAGAGACGAGAAGGGGAGGGGGAGAGAGAGGGGAGGGGGAGAGAGTGTGGAAGTGGAGGGGGAAGATGGGGAGAGAGGAGAAGGGGAGGGGGAGAGAGTGTGGAAGGAGAGGGGGAAGATGGGGAGAGAGAGAAATCATGAGAAAACGAAAATATAATTACTTGACGAATTAGAAAGTAAAGTAAACAGAGCAAACTAGAATGTTATTTGGCCCTACACAGAGAGTACACAGCGGTAGAATACCTGACCACTGTGACTGACCCAAACTTAAGGAAAGCTTTGACTATGTACAGACTCAGTGAGCATAGCCTTGCTATGAAGAAAGGCCGCCATAGGCAGACCTGGCAATGAGGTGGAAACTGAGCTGCACTTCCTAACCTCCTGCCAAATGTATGACCATATTAGAAAGACATATTTCCCTCAGATTACACAGATCCACAAAGAATTTGAAAACAAACACGATTTTGATAAACTCCCATATCTACTGGGTGAAATACCACAGTGTGCCATCACAGCAGCAAGATTTGTGACTTGTTGCCACCAGAAAAGGGCAACCAGTGAAGAACAAACACCATTGTAAATACAACCCATATTTATGTTTATTTATTTTCCCTTTTGTACTTTAACTATTTTCACATAATATGACATTTGAAATGTCTTTATTCTTTTGGAACTTCTGTGAGTGTAATGTTTACTGTTCATTTTTATTGTTTATTTCACTTTTGTTTATTGTCTACTTCACTTGCTTTGGCAATGTACGCATATGTTCCCCATGGTAATAAACCCCCTTGAATTGAATTGAGAGAGAGGAAGAGTAGGAGAGAGGAAGGGGAGGGGGTAGATGGGGGAGAGAGTGAAGGAGGGGGTGGGAGAGAGGGAAGAGGTGGGAGAGAGAGGGAAAGAGGGGGAGAGAGAGAGAGAGGAAGGGGAGGGGGAAGAGGTGGGAGAGAGAGGGGAAGAGGAGGAGAGAGGAAGGGGAGGAGGTAGATGGGGAGAGAGAGAAGGAGGGGGTGGGAGAGAGGTGGGGGAGAGAGGGGAAGAGGAGGAGAGAGGAAGGGGAGGGGGAAGATGGGGGAGAGAGAGAAGGAGGGGGTGGGAGAGAGGTGTGGGAGAGAGGGGAAGAGGTGGGAGAGAGAGGGAAAGAGGGGGAGAGAGAGAGGAAGGGGAGGGGGAAGAGGTGAGAGAGAGAGGGGAAGAGGAGGAGAGAGGAAGGGGAGGGGGTAGATGGGGAGAGAGAGAAGGAGGGGGTGGGAGAGAGGTGGGGGAGAGAGGGGAAGAGGTGGGAGAGAGAGGGGAAGGGGAGGGGAAGCATCCACACAAAGACATTAGGTGTTAATGTTATGTTCTGTGATGGAATAAACAATAGCTGCCTTGTCCACAATAGTTTGTTGAAGACCATGGGGTTTAACAACAGAAAAGGCATCACCTAAAAAGGCAAATCAGAACCCATAAGAACCCTAGAATGAATTGCTTTTTTATCTCATTAAAACCTACAGATTCTTGTCATTTCTACATTAAGATGCTGAATAAAAGGGCTGTGATGGAAGAGAAACACCTCGTTGTAACTTGTCGGAGGGCCACAGGACAAACTAGGAAACAGATCTCAACAAATAACATCTTGCTATCAGGACTATGTTAGAACTGTTAGAGCTGAGCAGCATTTACTCACGTCCGTCTGTGTTGTAACAGCTAGTGGTTCTACAGCACCTGCAGTCTTTCGTGCCGACTCAGGGCATTCCGACTCAGGGCATTCCGACTCAGGGCATTCCGACTCAGGGCATTCCGACTCAGGGCATTCCGACTCAGGGCATGCCGACTCAGGGCATGCCGACTCAGGGCATGCCGACTCAGGGCATTCCGACTCAGGGCATTCCGACTCAGGGCATTCCGACTCAGGGCATTCCGACTCAGGGCATTCCGACTCAGGGCATTCCGACTCAGGGCATGCCGACTCAGGGCATTCCGACTCAGGGCATTCCGACTCAGGGCATTCCGACTCAGGGCATTCCGACTCAGGGCATTCCGACTCAGGGCATTCCGACTCAGGGCATTCCGACTCAGGGCATTCCGACTCAGGGCATTCCGACTCAGGGCATTCCGACTCAGGGCATTCCGACTCAGGGCATTCCGACTCAGGGCATTCCGACTCAGGGCATTCCACTCTCAGCCATAAAGTTCATACAAGCCCTTCAAAGAAAAGCCTAAAGAGCAAGAGAGAAACTCCTCCTGTGTGGGTATATCATTAACCAATGGGTCAGGGATACACAAGGGACATACATTTACACTGAGGGACATTCTCTCTTTTATAGACCTGTAGCATCATCAGGTCTGTCCTCAACTGAATTAACCCAAGCCAGGATACTAGATTAGAAAATAACCGAATTAACCCAAACCAGGATACTAGATTATAAAATAACTGAATTAACCCAAGCCAGGATACTAGATTATAAAATAACTGAATTAACCCAAGCCAGGATACTAGATTAGAAAATAACCGAATTAACCCAAATCAGGATACTAGATTATAAAATAACTGAATTAACCCAAGCCAGGATACTAGATTATAAAATAACCGAATTAACCCAAACCAGGATACTAGATTATAAAATAACCGAATTAACCCAAACCAGGATACTAGATTAGAAAATAACTGAAATAACCCAAACCAGGATACTAGATAAGAAAATAACTGAATTAACCCAAGCCAGGATACTAGATCAGAAAATAACTGAATTAACCCAAACCAGGATACTAGATCAGAAAATAACTGAATTAACCCAAACCAGGATACTAGATTATAAAATAACCGAATTAACCCAAACCAGGATACTAGATTAGAAAATAACTGAATTAACCCAAGCCAGGATACTAGATCAGAAAATAACTGAATTAACCCAAACCAGGATACTAGATTATAAAATAACCGAATTAACCCAAACCAGTATACTAGATTAGAAAATAACTGAATTAACCCAAGCCAGGATACTAGATTATAAAATAACCGAATTAACCCAAATCAGGATACTAGATTAGAAAATAACTGAATTAACCCAAACCAGGATACTAGATTATAAAATAACCGAATTAACCCAAACCAGGATACTAGATTATAAAATAACCGAATTAACCCAAACCAGGATACTAGATTAGAAAATAACTGAAATAACCCAAACCAGGATACTAGATAAGAAAATAACTGAATTAACCCAAGCCAGGATACTAGATCAGAAAATAACTGAATTAACCCAAGCCAGGATACTAGATTATAAAATAACTGAATTAACCCAAACCAGGATACTAGATTATAAAATAACTGAATTAACCCAAACCAGGATACTAGATTATAAAATAACTGAATTAACCCAAACCAGGATACTAGATTAGAAAATAACTGAATTAACCCAAACCAGGATACTAGATTATAAAATAACTGAATTAACCCAAACCAGGATACTAGATTAGAAAATAACTGAATTAACCCAAACCAGGATACTAGATTAGAAAATAACTGAATTAACCCAAACCAGGATACTAGATCAGAAAATAACTGAATTAACCCAAGCCAGGATACTAGATTAGAAAATAACTGAATTAACCCAAACCAGGATACTAGATTAGAAAATAACTGAATTAACCCAAACCAGGATACTAGATTAGAAAATAACTGAATTAACCCAAGCCAGGATACTAGATTATAAAATAACAGAATTAACCCAAATCAGGATACTAGATTAGAAAATAACTGAATTAACCCAAACCAGGATACTAGATTATAAAATAACCGAATTAACCCAAACCAGGATACTAGATTATAAAATAACCGAATTAACCCAAACCTAGATTAGAAAATAACTGAAATAACCCAAACCAGATTATAAAATAACTGAATTAACCCAAACCAGGATACTAGATTATAAAATAACTGAATTAACCCAAGCCAGGATACTAGATTATAAAATAACTGAATTAACCCAAGCCAGGATACTAGATTATAAAATAACTGAATTAACCCAAGCCAGGATACTAGATTATAAAATAACTGAATTAACCCAAACCCTAGATTAGAAAATAACTGAATTAATCCAAACCAGGATACTAGATTATAAAATAACTGAATTAACCCAAACCAGGATACTAGATACTAGAAAATAACTGAATTAACCCAAACCAGGATACTAGATTATAAAATAACTGAATTAACCCAAGCCAGGATACTAGATCAGAAAATAACTGAATTAACCCAAGCCAGGATACTAGATCAGAAAATAACTGAATTAACCCAAGCCAGGATACTAGATTAGAAAATAACTGAATTAACCCAAGCCAGGATACTAGATTAGAAAACAAGTGACGTAACCTATTTCTCAAACTTTTCTGTGGCTGCTGTCAGTCACAGGGTGCATCCAAAATGGCACCCTGTTCCCTCTCCTTCTCCTCTCCTTCTCCCCTTCTTCCCCCTCATTCTCCCTCCTTCTCTCACTTCTCTCTCTTCCCCCTCATTCTCCCTCCTTCTCTCTCTTCCCCCTCTTTCCATCTCCTTCTCCTCTCCTTCTCCCCTTCTTCCCCCTCTTCCCCCTCATTCTCCCTCCTTCTCTCTCTTCCCCTCTTTCCCTCTCATTCTCCTCTCCTTCTTCCCTTCTCCCCCCTCATTCTCCCTCCTCTCTCTTCCCCCTCTTCCCCTCTCCTTCTCCTCTCCTTCTCCCCTTCTTCCCCCTCTTCCCCCTCATTCTCTCTCCTTCTCTCTCTTCCCCCTCTTTCCCTCTCCTTCTTTCCTTCTCCCCTTCTTCCCCCTCATTCTCCCTCCTTCTCTCTCTTCCCCCTCTTTCCCTCTCCTTCTCCTCTCCTTCTCCTCTCCTTCTCCCCTTCTTCCCCCTCATTCTCCTTCCTCCCCTCTCTTCCCCCTCTTCCCCCTCATTCTCCCTCCTTCTCTCTCTTCCCCCTCTTCCCCTCTCCTTCTCCTCTCCTTCTCCCCTTCTTCCCCCTCATTCTCCCTCCTCCCCTCTCTTCCCCCTCTTTCCCTCTCCTTCTCCTCTCCTTCCCCTCCTTCGACAGCTGTGGGTTCTTAGGTGACCGTTCAGAATGTAGGATTGTCTGTGACCGTCCATACAGCTGAATGGCTCCTCCTCCTCCTCTTCTTCTCTCCAGCAGCATCAGACCAGCTGGACCTCACCCTACCAGGTGTAAGACCAAACACAGCAAATGTACTCTTTATTGTATCGTTTTGGTACTATTTTCACAAGTAGTATGTGGTCAAATTTCACAACTATTAGTACAAAACCCTATTACATATCATGAAAAAGGCAGTTTAAAAAAAAGAAAGAACTTTAAACACATTTTAATGTTGACTAAAGTACAACACAATAAAATCACCCAGTAACTTTTTTTTTCACCAAACATAATCAGTGTTTCATCAAGAACCCATTCATGTAAAGTAATTTCCTTTCACAATTCAATTCTCAAAAAAAAAAAAAACTTTTCATATGATTCTCTTCTCATATGAAGGCTTTCAATACTGTTATCCATGAGGTTCTCATCACAAAATTGTCCAAGTTCAACTTTTCCCTGATGCCTTGAGATGGAACTCAGTGTGTCAGAGTGAGCAATGAGCTGTCGCCCACTCTTAGCTATGATGTGGGCATGCCCCAAGGGTCAATACTGGGGCCCCTCCTGTTCAGCCTGTACATTAATGATCTGCCTTCTGTCTGTACTGGGTCTGTAGTTCAGCCTGTACATTAATGATCTGCCTCCTGTCTGTACTGGGTCTGTAGTTCAGCCTGTACATTAATGATCTGCCTCCTGTCTGTACTGGGTCTGTAGTTCAGCCTGTACATTAATGATCTGCCTCCTGTCTGTACTGGGTCTGTAGTTCAGCCTGTACATTAATGATCTGCCTTCTGTCTGTACTGGGTCTGAAGTTCAAATGTTTGAAGTTCAGCCTGTACATTAATGAACTGGGTCTGTAGTTCAGCCTGCAGATGATACAGTGATATATGTGCATGCAAAGAGCAAACAACAAGCTGCACAAGAACTCACTACTGTAATGGTCCAGGTTACAAAGTGGCTCAGTGACTCGTGTTTACATCTCAATGTGAAAAAAACTGTTGTTTCAGGGGAGAAGCTCCAGGTGGTATCTGATTTTAAGTACCTTGGCATCATACTTGATTCCAACCTCTCTTTTAAAAAGCATGTGAAAAAGGTAATTCAAATAACCAAATTCAACCTAGCTAATTTCCGATTTATACGAAATTGTCAGACTACAGAGGTAGCAAAACTGTACTTCAATACTCCCCCACTTAACATACTGCTTGACTAGTTGGGCCCAAGCTTGCTGTACAACATTAAGACCTATTCAGTCTGTCCACAAACAGGCTCTCAAAGTGCTTGATAGGAAGCCCAATAGCCATCATCACTGTTACAGTGCCTTGCGAAAGTATTCGGCCCCCTTGAACTTTGCGACCTTTTGCCACATTTCAGGCTTCAAACATAAAGATATAAAACTGTATTTTTTTGTGAAGAATCAACAACAAGTGGGACACAATCATGAAGTGGAACGACATTTATTGGATATTTCAAACTTTTTTAACAAATCAAAAACTGAAAAATTGGGCGTGCAAAATTATTCACAGTTATAACTGCGGTTATGCGATGGAAAGTTGATAGATGTAGAAGATGCTGTTTGAGTCGTAGAAATACCTGAAACATTTACAGGTGCAGTTAAGTGGACTGCCTTTCTGCTATGTTATCAGAGCAACAATTGAATAGTCAGAAAGCATAACTATTCTGGGCTACCACTTACCTTGTTCCAATCAAATCAGATGTTATTGGTCACATACACATGGTTAGCAGATGTTATTGGTCACATGGTTAGCAGATGTTATTGGTCACATGGTTAGCAGATGTTATTGGTCACATGGTTAGCAGATGTTATTGGTCACATACACATGGTTAGCTGATGTTAATGGTCACATACACATGGTTAGCAGATGTAATTGGTCACATACACATGGTTAGCAGATGTTATTGGTCACATACACATGGTTAGCTGATGTTAATGGTCACATACACATGGTTATCACATGTTATTGGTCACATACACATGGTTAGCAGATGTTATTGGTCACATACACATGGTTATCAGATGTTATTGGTCACATACACATGGTTAGCAGACGTTATTGGTCACATACACATGGTTAGCAGATGTTATTGGTCACATGGTTAGCAGATGTTATTGGTCACATACACATGGTTAGCAGATGTTATTGGTCACATGGTTAGCAGATGTTATTGGTCACATACACATGGTTATCAGATGTTATTGGTCACATGGTTAGCAGATGTTATTGGTCACATACACATGGTTATCAGATGTTATTGGTCACATGGTTAGCAGATGTTATTGGTCACATACACATGGTTAGCAGATGTTATTGGTCACATACACATGGTTAGCAGATGTTATTGGTCACATACACATGGTTAGCAGATGTTATTGGTCACATACACATGGTTAGCAGATGTTATTGGTCACATGGTTAGCAGATGTTATTGGTCACATACACATGGTTATCAGATGTTATTGGTCACATACACATGGTTATCAGATGTTATTGGTCACATACACATGGTTAGCAGATGTGATTGGTCACATACACATGGTTATCAGATGTTATTGGTCACATACACATGGTCAGCAGATGTTATTGGTCACATACACATGGTTAGCAGATGTTATTGGTCACATACACATGGTTAGCAGATGTTATTGGTCACATACACATGGTTAGCAGATGTTATTGGTCACATGGTTAGCAGATGTTATTGGTCACATACACATGGTTATCAGATGTTATTGGTCACATGGTCAGCAGATGTTATTGGTCACATACACATGGTTAGCAGATGTTATTGGTCACATGGTTAGCAGATGTTATTGGTCACATACACACGGTTAGCAGATGTTATTGGTCACATACACATGGTTATCAGATGTGATTGGTCACATACACATATTTAGCAGATGTGATTGGTCACATACACATAGTTAGCAGATGTTATTGGTCCATGCACATATTTAGAAGATGTGATTGGTCACATACACATATTTAGCAGATGTGATTGGTCACATACACATATTTAGCAGATGTGATTGGTCACATACACATATTTAGCAGATGTGATTGGTCACATATTTAGCAGATGCGATTGGTCACATACACATGGTTAGCAGATGTGATTGGTCACATACACATATTGAGCAGGTGTTATTGCGGGTGTACCGAAATGCAACCTGAGGAACAATGGAACAATCTGGGAGCATAAGTATTCTTGATTTCTGAAAACTAAGACATTTGATGAAAAGTTGATATAGAATATGTAGCCTGGTAGAGGAGCTTTACAGAATATGCTGTTCAGAGTAGAAATACATGAAACGTTCACAATTACATTTTCAAGTGGAAAATGTCATCTAGGCTACCTCTGAAATGTTTATCAGAGCAATCTGGGAGCCTGGATGGGAAAGGTAAGGTAGCTGTTTCAGTCCCTGGGTCAGTTCTTGTGTCATTTCTTGGGTCAGTGCTTGGGTCTTTGTTTGGGTCAGTCCTTGGGTCAATGTTTGGGTCAGTGTTTGGGTCAGTCTTTGCATCAGTGTTTGGGTCAGTCCCTGGGTCAGTCCCTGGGTCAGTCCTTGGGTCAGTCCTTAGGTCAGTGTTTGGGTCAGTCCTTGGGTCAGTCCCTGGTTCAGTCCTTGGGTCAGTCCCTGGGTCAGTCCTCATGTCAGTCCTCGTGTCAGTCCTCGTGTCGGTCCTCATATCAGTCCTCGTGTCAGTCCTCGTGTCAGTCCTTGTGTCAGTCCTCATGTCAGTCCTTGTGTCAGTCCTCATGTCAGTCCTCATGTCAGTCCTTGTGTCAGTTCTCATGTCAGTGCTTGTGTCAGTGTATGTGTCAGTCCTCATGTCAGTCCTCGTGTCAGTCATCATGTCAGTCCTCATATCAGTCCTCGTGTCAGTCCTCATGTCAGTCCTCATGTCAGTCCTCATGTCAGTCCTCGTGCCAGTCCTCGTGTCAGTCCTCGTGTCAGTCCTCGTGTCAGTCCTCGTGTCAGTCCTCGTGTCAGTCCTCGTGTCAGTCCTCATGTCAGTCCTCCTGTCAGTCCTCATGTCAGTCCTCA
Organism: Oncorhynchus clarkii lewisi; assembly: GCF_045791955.1. Taxonomy (NCBI): domain Eukaryota; kingdom Metazoa; phylum Chordata; class Actinopteri; order Salmoniformes; family Salmonidae; genus Oncorhynchus; species Oncorhynchus clarkii. The sequence goes on from NC_092147.1 coordinate 3,853,441, forward strand.
TGTCAGTTCTCGTGTCAGTCCTCGTGTCAGTCCTCGTGTCAGTCCTCGTGTCAGTGCTTGTGTCAGTCCTCATGTCAGTCCTCGTGTCAGTGCTTGTGTCAGTCCTCGTGTGAGTGCTTGTGTCAGTGCTTGTGTCAGTCCTCATGTCAGTCCTTGTGTCAGTCCTCATGCCAGTCCTCATGTCAGTCCTCATGTCAGTCCTCGTGTCAGTCCTCGTGTCAGTCCTCATGTCAGTCCTCGTGTCAGTGCTTGTGTCAGTGCTTGTGTCAGTCCTCATGTCAGTCCTCATGTCAGTGCTTGTGTCAGTGCTTGTGTCAGTCCTCATGTCAGTCCTCGTGTCAGTGCTTGTGTCAGTGCTTGTGTCAGTGCTTGTGTCAGTCCTCATGTCAGTCCTCATGTCAGTCCTCATGTCAGTGCTTGCTTGCCTTTGACTGGCGGCTACATGGGAGTCAAAGAATCCATGACGCCAGTGTTGACATGAGGACTGATATGAGGACTGACATGAGGACTGACATGAGGACTGACACGAGGACTGACATAAGGCCAGTGTTGCAGAAAACTATTTAAAGGTTCCAAGTTCAATTTCACCATCTCAGGAAAATAAACAACTTTTGTTTGGCCCACAACATCATTCCTTCGTGATTATTTAATGAGATTCTCATTGGTTGGCAGTTTCTATTCAGATGTTGTTGAACCCTCATCCAGCATCATGTTGTGGAAACAACGGGTGATAAAACATATCAACACTGAAATGTGCTCTTATTTATTGTTCCATTATTAGACATGATCTTAAATTGAGTGTGAGCTTGTCAATTTGATTAATTTGTGAACATTCACAACAAATTATGAAAACAAAATGAGGGAAATTGATCGGTTTTAACTTGCTTGAGGCAGAGGAGGTTGGTGTGTGTGTGTGTGTGTGTGTGCTTTTCTTAAACAAAGAGAGGCAGCATAACTCTTGGCCCAGGGGCACTGCAGGGCATTATAGTGGCAGATGCACCTGTCCTGTCAGCAAACCCCCCCTATCACCATATGGCTGGTCTGTCTGTAGAGAGAGATATTACCCCCAGAGGTCCATAAACACACCCCTCCTTGCACACATACAAAAGAAACAAAAAGACACACACACACACAGAAAATAAATCACAAGTCTAGTAACTAGAAACTAAATCAGTCTTCTAGACACTAGAAACTAAATCCCTCTTCTAGACACTAGAAACTAAACCAGTCTTCTAGACACTAGAAACTAAATCACTAGTCTAGTAGCTAGAAACTAAATCCCTCTTATAGACACTAGTAACTAAATCCCTCTTATAGACACTAGAAACTAAACCAGTCTTCTAGACACTAGAAACTAAATCACTAGTCTAGTAACTAGAAACTAAATCCCTCCTATAGACACTAGTAACTAAATCCCTCTTATAGACACTAGAAACTAAATCCCTCTTCTAGACACTAGAAACTAAACCAGTCTTCTAGACACTAGAAACTAAATCACTAGTCTAGTAACTAGAAACTAAATCCCTCTTCTAGACACTAGAAACTAAATCACTAGTCTAATAACTAGAAACCAAATCCCTCTTATAGACACTAGAAACTAAATCACTCTTCTAGATACTAGAAACTAAATCACTCTTCTAGATACTAGAAACTAAATCACTCTTCTAGTGACTAGAAACTAAATCTCTAGCCTTCTACCATATGACATACTGAACAATGGAGCTGAGGTCACGCGTGTGCGTGCCTGCATGTACGCCTTAATAGCTCTCTTTCTCTCCTCCACCCCATCCATCCAGCCAAGGGCCAGCGCTAGGAGCAGATGGCTGGGAAGAACCAAGGCGTTGTCCCAGATAAAGACATCTATCTCCTAAACCATGCTGACCGGATCTGATCATCAGCCATTGAAATAAGATGCTTGTCTATGCCTGCAGCCTAGTGACAACAAGAGGGCAGGTGGTGGAGGAAGAAGGGGGAGGGGGGGGGGGTTACATACCTCACAAAGCCCCAGTTTAGTGGAAAGAAGGAATGCTTCAGGTAGTAGCTATCATGTTAGAAAAACTCATATCAAAGCAAAACAGGACAGTGATGTAGAGGGTGGTAATTCTCAACAACAACAAACGTCACATGATTTGGACTTTATCGCCCCTCTGTTGCATCACTAAAACATTTATGCTTCCCGAGAACATCTGAAATACGTACAGTTGAAGTCGTAGGTTTACATACTTAGCCAAATACAATTAAACTCAGTTTTTCACAATTCCTGATGTTTAATCCGAGTTAAAATTCCCTGTCTTAGATCAGTTAGGATAACCACTTTATGTGAAATGTGAAACGTCGAAATAATAGTAGAGAGTATTATTTATTTCATGCTTTCATTTCTTTCATCACATTCCCAGTTAGACAGAAGTTGACATACACTCAATTAGTATTTTGTAGCATTGCCTATAAATTGTTTAACTTGGGTCAAACGTTTCGGGGTTGCCTTCCACAAGCTTCCCACAAAAAGTTGGGAGAATTTTGGCCCATTCCTCCTGACAGAGCTGGTGTAACTGAGTCAGGTTTTTAGGTCTCCTTGCTCACACACGCTTTTTGAGTTCTGCCCACAAATTTTCTATAGGATTGAGGTCAGGGCTTTGTGATGGCCACTACATGCCTTGACGTTATTGTCCTTAAGCCATTTTGCCACAACTTTGGAAGTATGCTTGGGGTCATTGTCCACATGGAAGACCCATTTGCCACCAAGCTTTAAATTCCGGACTGATGTCTTGAGATGTTGCTTCAATATATCTATAAGTCTTTGCTAGGTAAAGCCCTGCCATATCTCAGCTCACTCACTGGTCACCATAGCAGCACCCACCTGTAGCACGCGCTCCAGCAGGTATATTTCACTGGTCACCCCCAAAGCCAATTCCTCCTTCGGCCACCTTTCCTTCCAGTTCTCTGCTGCCAATGACTGGAACGAACTGCAAAAATCACTGAAGCTGGAGACTCATATCTCCCTCACTAACTTTAAGCACCAGCTGTCAGAGCAGCTCACAGATCACTGCACCTGTACATAGCCCATCTGTAAATAGTCCATCCAACTATCCCATCCCCATACTGTTATTTATTTTAATTATTTTGCTTCTTTGCACTCGTCTTCTGCACATCTATCACTCCATTGTTTATTTTCTAAATTGTAATTATTTCGCCACTATGGCCTATTTATTGCCTTACCTCCCTTATCCTACCTCATTTGCACACACTGTATATAGACTTTTTGTACTTTATTATTGACTGTACGTTTGTTTATTTCATGTGTAACTCTGTGTTGTTGTTTGTGTTGCACTGCTTTGCTTTATCTTGGCCAGGTCGCAGTTGTAAATGAGAACTTGTTCTCAACTAGCCTACCTGGTGAAATAAGGGGTGAAATAAAATAAAAAAATATATCCACATATTTTTCCGTAGATGATGCCATCTATTTTGTGAAGTGCACCAGCCCCTCCTGCAGCAAAGCACCCCCACAACATGATGCTGCCACCCTCGTGCTTCACGTTTGGGATGGTGTTCTTCGGCTTGCAAGCCTCCCCCTTTTTCCTCCAAACATAACGATGGTCATTATTACCAAACAGTTATATTTGTGTTTCATCAGACCAGAGGACATTTCTCCAAAAAGTATGATCTTTGTCCCCATGTGCAGTTTCAAACCATAGTATGGCTTTTTTTATGGCAGTTTTGGAGCAGTGGTTTCTTCCTTGCTGAGCGGTCTTTCAAGTTATTTCGATATAGGACTCGTTTTACTGTGGTTATAGATACTTTTGTACCCGTTTCCTCCAGCATCTTCACAAGGTCTTTTGCTGTTGTTCTGGGATTGATTTGCACTTTTCGCACCAAAGTACGTTCATCTCTAGGAGACAAAATGCGTCTCCTTCCTGAGCGGTATGACGGCTGCGTGGTCCCATGGTGTTTATATTTGCGTACTATTGTTTGTACAGATGAACGTGGTACCTTCAGGCGTTTGGAAATTGCTCCTAAGGATGAACCAGACTTGTGGAGGTCTACAATTGTTTTCTGAGATCTTCGCTGATTTCTTTTGAATTTCCCATTATGTCAAGCAAAGAGGCACCGAGTTTGAAGGTAGGCCTTGAAATACATCCACAGGTACACCTCCAATTGACTCAAATGATGTCAGTTAGCCTATCAGAAGCTTCTAAAGCCATGAAATGATTCTCTGGAATTTTCCAAGCTGTTTAAAGGCACTTTCAACTTAGTGTATGTAAACTTCTGACCCACTGGAATTGTGATACAGTGAATTATAGGTGAAATAATCTGTCTGTAAACAATTGTTGGAAGAATTACTTGTGTCAAGCACAAAGTAGATGTCCTAACCGACTTGCCAAAACTATAGTTTGCTAACAAGAAATGTGTGGAGTGGTTGAAAAACAAGTTTTAATGACTCCAACCGTGTCTGTAAACTTCAGACTTCAACTGTATATCGAACAATCAAATCGTGTCAGATCCAAACAAAAGATTAAAAAAGGACTTTAGAGACCGTGAAAGGCAGTAGATAGTGTGTTTAAGGTTGATGTTTTAGCTCTGGGAGACCAACAGGATTTCCCCTGAAAAACTTGTCTGTCTGTCTGTCTGTCTGTCTGTCTGTCTGTCTGTCTGTCTGTCTGTCTGTCTGTCTGTCTGTCTGTCTGTCTGTCTGTCTGTCTGTCTGTCTGTCTGTCTGTCTGTCTGTCTGTCTGTCTGTCTGTCTGTCTGTCTGTCTGTCTGTCTGTCTGTCTGTCTGTCTGTCTGTCTGTCTGTCTGTCTGTCTGTCTGTCTGTCTGTCTGTCTGTCTGTCTGTCTGTCTGTCTGTCTGTCTGTCTGTCTGTCTGTCTGTCTGTCTGTCTGTCTGTCTGTCTGTCTGTCTGTCTGTCTGTCTGTCTGTCTGTCTGTCTGTCTGTCTGTCTGTCTGTCTGTCTGTCTGTCTGTCTGTCTGTCTGTCTGTCTGTCTGTCTGTCTGTCTGTCTGTCTGTCTGTCTGTCTGTCTGTCTGTCTGTCTGTCTGTCTGTCTGTCTGTCTGTCTGTCTGTCTGTCTGTCTGTCTGTCTGTCTGTCTGTCTGTCTGTCTGTCTGTGTGTGTGTGTGTGTGTGTGTGTGTGTGTGTGTGTGTGTGTTCAGGACACAGGGTCACTAGCAGTAGTCCAAGCATACAGTACAGCCTTGAGAAAGTAAGTTATTCACACCCCTTGACTTGTTGCACATTTTGTTATGTTTTAAATGTATTTAAATTTAAAAAGATGAAAAGCTGAAATGTATTGAGTCATTTAAGCATCCAACCCCTTTGTTATGGCAAGCCGAGATAAGTTGGGTTTGACACAATTTCCCCTGTCTGCCCGCCCCAACTCCCAGTGTGTGTGTGTGTGTGTGTGTGTATGTGTGTGTGTGTGTGTGTGTCGGCATATTGTCTGACTACGTGCTTTTGGCAATCTACTCCCATTGTTGCATACTTCCTGTCCAGCCAGGAAGGTCTCTGTAAGACGGGACTCAGTCAACTGCAAAAGAATGCGGACGGCCCTTTCTAATATTACAGATACTTCCAAGCAATTATGACTCGGGCCACTTCCTGCCATTTTCTATGAGGGTGTGTCGGGACTGGAGAGAGCTTTTCTGAAGATTTCACATAAAGAGTACAACCTTTATTTCTGCAATGGTGGGATACATAGTTGACGGACGTGACATACACCAGTTTTCAACCAGAGATAGAAAATCTAGGCTTCCTTTGTCATTACAATACTAGTTACCCCAACATACCTGATATCATTACAATACCAGTTACCCTGATATACCTGATATCATTACAATACTAGTTACCCCAACATACCTGATATCATTACAATACCAGTTACCCTGATATACCTGATATCATTACAATACCAGTTACCCTGACATACCTGATATCATTACAATACCAGTTACCCTGATATACCTGATATCATTACAATACCAGTTACCCTGACATACCTGATATCATTACAATACCAGTTACCCTGATATACCTGATATCATTACAATACCAGTTACCCTGATATACCTGATATCATTACAATACCAGTTACCCTGATATACCTGATATCATTACAATACAAGTTACCCTGATATCATTACAATACCAGTTACCCTGATATACCTGATATCATTACAATACCAGTTACCCTGATATACCTGATATCATTACAATACTAGTTACCCTGATATACCTGATATCGTTACAATACTAGTTACCCTGATATATCTGATACCTGATATCATTACAATACTAGTTACCCTGATATACCTGATATCATTACAATACCAGTTACCCTGATATACCTGATATCATTACAATACCAGTTACCCTGATATACCTGATATCATTACAATACCAGTTACCCTGATATACCTGATATCATTACAATACAAGTTACCCTGATATCATTACAATACCAGTTACCCTGATATACCTGATATCGTTACAATACTAGTTACCCTGATATATCTGATACCTGATATCATTACAATACTAGTTACCCTGATATACCTGATATCATTACAATACCAGTTACCCTGATATATCTGATACCTGATATCATTACAATACTAGTTACCCTGATATACCTGATATCATTACAATACTTGTTACCCTGATATACCTGATATCATTACAATATTAGTTACCCCAACATACCTGCGATCATTACAATACCAGTTACCCTGATATACCTGATATCATTACAATACTAGTTACCCTGATATACCTGATATCATTACAATACTAGTTACCCTGATATACCTGATACCTGATATCATTACAATACCAGTTACCCTGATATACCTGATACCTGATATCATTACAATACTAGGTACCCCAACATACCTGATATCATTAAATCATTACCGGTGCCCCCTGTATATAGTCTCCACATTGACTCGATACCGGTACCCCCTGTATATACCCTGCACATTGACTCTGTACCGGTGCCCCCTGTATATAGTCTCCACATTGACTCGGTACCGGTACCCCTGTATATAGCCTCCACATTGACTCGGTACTGGTACCCCCTGTATATAGCCTCCACACTGACTCTATACCGGTACCCCCCTGTATATAGCCTCCACATTGACGCTGTACCGTAACCCCCTGTATATAGCCTCCACATTGACTCTGTACCGTAATACCCTGTATATAACCTCCACATTGACTCTGTACCGTAACACCCTGTATATAGCCTCCACAATGACTCTGTACCGTAACACCCTGTATATAGTCAAATCAAATCAAATCAAATGTTATTTGTCACATACACATGGTTAGCAGAAGTTAATGCGAGTGTAGCGAAATGCTTGTGCTTCTAGTTCCGACAATGCAGTAATAACCAACGAGTAATCTAACTAACAATTCCAAAACTACTACCTTATACACACAAGTGTAAAGGGATAAAGAATATGTACATAAAGATATATGAATGAGTGATGGTACAGAGATGGCATAGGCAAGATACAGTATATGGTATTGAGTGCAGTATATACATATGAGATGAGTATGTAAACAAAGTGGCATAGTTTAAAGTGGCTAGTGATACATGTATTACATAAAGATGCAGTAGATGATATAGAGTACAGTATATACGTAGACATATGAGATGAATAATGTAGGGTATGTAAACATTATATTAAGTAGCATTGTTTAAAGTGGCTAGTGATATATTTTACATCATTTCCCATTATTAAAGTGGCTGGAGTTGAGTCAGTGTGTTGGCAGCAGCCACTCAATGTTAGTGGTGGCTGTTCAACAGTCTGATGGCCTTGAGATAGAAGCTGTTTTTCAGTCTCTCGGTCCCAGCTTTGATGCACCTGTACTGACCTCGCCTTCTGGAATATAGCGGGGTGAACAGGCAGTGGCTCGGGTGGTTGTTGTCCTTGATGATCTTTATGGCCTTCCTGTGACATCGGGTGGTGTAGGTGTCCTGAAGGGCAGGTGGATTGCCCCCGGTGATGCGTTGTGCGGACCTCACTACCCTTTGGAGAGCCTTACGGTTGTGGGCGGAGCAGTTGCCGTACCAGGCGGTGATACAGCCCGACAGGATGCTCTCGATTGTGCATCTGTAGAAGTTTGTGAGTGCTTTTGGTGACAAGCCGAATTTCTTCAGCCTCCTGAGGTTGAAGAGGCGCTGCTGCGCCTTCTTCACGATGCTGTCTGTGTGGGTGGACCAATTCAGTTTGTCCGTGATGTGTACGCCGAGGAACTTAAAACTTACTACCCTCTCCACTACTGTCCCGTCGATGTGGATAGGGGGGTGTTCCTTCTGCTGTTTCCTGAAGTCCACAATCATCTCCTTAGTTTTGTAGACGTTGAGTGTGAGGTTATTTTCCTGACACCACACTCCGAGGGCCCTCACCTCCTCCCTGTAGGCCGTCTCGTTGTTGTTGGTAATCAAGCCTACCACTGTTGTGTCATCCGCAAACTTGATGATTGAGTTGGAGGCGTGCGTGGCCACGCAGTCGTGGGTGAACAGGGAGTACAGGAGAGGGCTCAGAACGCACCCTTGTGGGGCCCCAGTGTTGAGGATCAGCGGGGTGGAGATGTTGTTACCGACCCTCACCACCTGGGGGCGGCCCGTCAGGAAGTCCAGTACCCAGTTGCACAGGGCGGGGTCTAGACCCAGGGTCTCGAGCTTGATGACGAGTTTGGAGGGTACTATGGTGTTAAATGCTGAGCTGTAGTCGATGAACAGCATTCATTCTCACATAGGTATTCCTCTTGTCCAGATGGGTTAGGGCAGTGTGCAGTGTGGTTGAGATTGCATCGTCTGTGGACCTATTTGGGCGGTAAGCAAATTGGAGTGGGTCTAGGGTGTCAGGTAGGGTGGAGGTGATATGGTCCTTGACTAGTCTCTCAAAGCACTTCATGATGACGGAAGTGAGTGCTACGGGGCGGTAGTCGTTTAGCTCAGTTACCTTAGCTTTCTTGGGAACAGGAACAATGGTGGCCCTCTTGAAGCATGTGGGAACAGCAGACTGGGCTAGGGATTGATTGAATATGTCCGTAAACACACCAGCCAGCTGGTCTGCGCATGCTCTGAGGACGTGGCTGGGGATGCCGTCTGGGCCTGCAGCCTTGCGAGGATTTACACGTTTAAATGTTTTCCTCACGTCGTCGGCTGCAGTGAAGGAGAGTCTGCATGTTTTGATTGCGGCCATGTCAGTGGCACTGTATTGTCCTCAAAGCGGGCAAAAAAGTTATTTAGTCTGCCTGGGAGCAAGACATCCTGGTCCGTGACTGGGCTGGATTTCTTCCTGTAGTCCGTGATTGACTGTAGACCCTGCCACATACCTCTTGTGTCTGAGCCGTTGAATTGAGATTCTACTTTGTCTCTATACTGACGCTTAGCTTGTTTGATTGCCTTGCAGAGGGAATAGCTACACTGTTTGTATTCGGTCATGTTTCCGGTCACCTTGCCCTGATTAAAAGCAGTGGTTCATGCTTTCAGTTTCACGCGAATGCTGCCATCAATCCACGGTTTCTGGTTTGGGAATGTTTTAATCGTTGCTATGGGAACAACATTTTCAACGCAAGTTCTAATGAACTCGCTCACCGAATCAGCATATTCGTCAATGTTGTTGTTTGACGCAATACGAAACATCTCCCAGTCCACGTGATGGAAGCAGTCTTGGAGTGTGGAATCAGATTGATCGGACCAGCGTTGGACAGACCTCAGCTCGGGAGCTTCTTGTTTTAGTTTTTGTTTGTAGGCAGGGAGCAACAAAATGGAGCCGTGGTCAGCTTTTCCGAAAGGAGAGCGGGAGAGGGCCTTCAAATGGGTTATGGTTTCATCTCTTAGTCTCCACATTGACTCTGTACCGTAACCCCCTATATAGTGATATTTTTTACTTTAGTTTATTCAGTGAATCTTTTCTTAACTCTATTTCTTGAACTGCATTGTTGGTTAGGGGCGTGTAAGTAAGCATTTCACTGTCTACACCTTGTATTCGGCACATGTGACAAATACAACTTGATTTGATGTTATTGATTTTATTTCTAAATGACACAACTCGCCCTCATATTAAACCCAGCAATTACTGTTTGACAGAGGAATGAGGAAATTGGCTGTTTTACCCACAGGCGGTTCTAAACTGCTGAAGCTGATACCATACTATGAAATACGAGGAGGAGGTGTGTGTGTGTGTGTGTGTGTGTGTGTGTGTGTGTGTGTGTTGGGGGTGGGGGTGGTGTTGGTGTTGGCTTTGACAACATCTTCTGTGTAGTCACCTGAGATGACAGTCAGCCTCTCCAGTCTACCCACTTCCCCCCGGAGGAGCTATTTAGGAAGAACTCTCATGGCAGAGGAGACAAAGAGATGAAACCATAACCCATTTGACTGACACTCACAGAGTGAGTCCTACATGGCAAACTATACCCTATATAGTGCACTAGTTTTGACCAGGGCCCATAGTGATTTGGTAAAAATGTGTTCACTGTGTAGGGATTAGGGTGCCGTTTGGGACTCGGTCAGAACTGCTTCTGTCTACAACTCAACTCTGGTCTAAATACACTCTTAGAAAAGAAAGTGCAGCCTCCCGAGTGGCGTAGTGGTCTAAGGCTTCGAGTCCAGGCTCTGTCGCAGCCGGCCGAGACCGGGAGACCCATGGGGCGGCACACAATTGGCCCAGCGTCTTCCGGGTTAGGGGAGGGTTTAGCCGGCAGGGATATCCTTGTCCCATCGCACACTAGCGACTCCTGTGGCAGGCAGGGCACAGTGCACGCTGACACGGTCGCCAGGTCTACGATGTTTCCTCCGACACATTGGTGCGGCTGGCTTCCGGGTTAAGTGGGCATTGTGTCAAGAAGCAGTGCGGTTTGGTTGGGTTGTGTTTCGGAGGACGCACAGCTCTCGACTGTTGCCTCTCCCGAGTCTATATGGGAGATGCAGCGATGAGACAAGATTAACTACCAATTGGACACCACAAAATTTGGGGAGAAAAAGGGGTAAAAAAAAAGAACCTGAAAGGGTTCTTTGGCTGTCCCCCATAGGAAAAAATATTTTTGATTCCAGGTAGAACTAGTTTTAGTTCCAGGTAGAACTATTTTTGGTTCTAGGTATAACTATTTCTGGTTCCAGGTAGAACTATTTTTGGTTCTAGGTAAAACTATTTTTGGTTCTAGGTAAAAATATTTTTGGTTCCAGGTAGAACTATTTTTGGTTCTAGGTAAAACTATTTTTGGTTCTAGGTAGAACTATTTTTGGTTCTAGGTAGAACTATTTTTGGTTCCAGGTAGAACTATTTTTGGTTCTAGGTAGAACTATTTTTGGTTCTAGGTAGAACTATTTTTGGTTCCAGGTAGAACTATTTTTGGTTCTAGGTAAAACTATTTTTGATTCCAGGTAGAACAATTTTTGGTTCCAGGTAGAACAATTTTTGGTTCCAGGTAGAACAATTTTTGGTTCTAGGTAGAACTATTTTTGGTTCCAGGTAGAACAATTTTTGGTTCCAGGTAGAACCATTTTTGGTTCTAGTTAGAACTATTTTTGGTTCCCTGTAGAAGAGTTCTCCCTGTAACCAAAAAGGGTTCACCTATGGGGGACAGACGAAGAACCCTTTTGTAATCGTTGTTTCTAAGAGTGTGCTGTAAACCTACCTCTTCTTGTACCCTCGTGTACCTCCTCGTGTACGCTCGTGTACCTCCTCTTGTACCATTGTGTACCTCCTCTTGTACCCTCGTGTACCTCCTCTTGTACCCTCGTGCACCTCCTCTTGTACCCTCGTGCTCTGCTGCACAACCTTGGTCAATGACAGGGTTAGATACTTCTTGTCTTTGAAGTGAATACAGCTGCCTGAATTTGTGGACTTTCAGTATGTTTTAAGTGTTTTATCGATGTACATAACTTTATTAACGTGTTCAATAACCACATTCACAGAAAGACAATGAAACTCCCTCTGTTATGAGCAGAAACCAGAATAACCACATTCACAGAAAGACAATGAAACTCCCTCTGTTATGAGCAGAAACCAGAATAACCACATTCACAGAAAGACAATGAAACTCCCTCTGTTATGAGCAGAAACCAGAATAACCACATTCACAGAAAGACAATGAAACTCCCTCTGTTATGAGCAGACACCAGAATATCCACATTCACAGAAAGACAATGAAACTCCCTCTGTTATGAGCAGAAACCAGAATAACCACATTCACAGAAAGACAATGAAACTCCCTCTGTTATGAGCAGAAACCAGAATAACCACATTCACAGAAAGACAATGAAACTCCCTCTGTTATGAGCAGACACCAGAATATCCACATTCACAGAAAGACAATGAAACTCCCTCTGTTATGAGCAGAAACCAGAATAACCACATTCACAGAAAGACAATGCAACTCCCTCTGTTATGAAACCAGAATAACCACATTCACAGAAAGACAATGAAACTCCCTCTGTTATGAGCAGAAACCAGAATAACCACATTCACAGAAAGACAATAAAACTCCCTCTGTTATGAGCAGAAACCAGAATAACCACATTCACAGAAAGACAATGAAACTCCCTCTGTTATGAGCAGAAACCAGAATGAATATCCACATTCCTTTCCACACAAGTATTGAGAGAGACTTTCCTAACGATAAAAATAATAATTCAAAATAAAATAGTAACTAACAAAAGAGGAATATAATAAAATACACAAGAATAGAGCTATATACAGGAAGTACCAGATCAATGTGGAGCTATATACAGGAAGTACCAGATCAATGTGGAGCTATATACAGGAAGTACCAGATCAATGTGGAGCTATATACAGGAAGTACCAGATCAATGTGGAGCTATATACAGGAAGTACCAGATCAATGTGGAGCTATATACAGGAAGTACCAGATCAATGTGGAGCTATATACAGGAAGTACCAGATCAATGTGGAGCTAAATACAGGAAGTACCAGATCAATGTGGAGCTATATACAGGAAGTACCAGATCAATGTGGAGCTAAATACAGGAAGTACCAGATCAATGTGGAGCTATATACAGGAAGTACCAGATCAATGTGGAGCTATATACAGGAAGTACCAGATCAATGTGGAGCTATATACAGGAAGTACCAGATCAATGTGGAGCTAAATACAGGAAGTACCAGATCAATGTGGAGCTATATACAGGAAGTACCAGATCAATGTGGAGCTAAATACAGGAAGTACCAGATCAATGTGGAGCTATATACAGGAAGTACCAGATCAATGTGGAGCTATATACAGGAAGTACCAGATCAATGTGGAGCTATATACAGGAAGTACCAGATCAATGTGGAGCTATATACAGGAAGTACCAGATCAATGTGGAGCTATATACAGGAAGTACCAGATCAATGTGGAGCTATATACAGCAAGTACCAGCTCAATTTATTTATTTATTTAACTAGGGAAGTCAGTTAAGAACAAATTCTTATTTTCAATGACGGCCTAGTGGGCCTAGCCTGTTCAGGGGCAGAACGACAGATTGTGAGTGTGCTGTAAACCTACCTCCTCTTGTACCCTCGTGTACCTCCTCTTGCTCTGGGATTTGAACTTGCAACCTTTCGGTTACTAGTCTACAACACTCTAACCACTAGGCTACCCTGCTGCCCCAATCAATGTGGAGCTATATACAGGAAGTACCAGAAGAATTTGTTCTTAACTGACTTGCCTGGTTAAATAAAGTTCAAAATAAAAAATAATATGGCTTCAATATGGCTGGTTTCACATTTGTCTCCAGGGAGGAAAAATTATCTAAAACTGTCACATCTACTCCTGATCCCCCGCTCAACATCACCGGTCCTGGCAACCCATCTTTACGCTCACCTGGCAACCCATCGTCAGGCAGGGTGGTTGGACTAGTAACTGGAAGGTTGCAAGTTCAAATCCCCGAGCTGACAAGGTCGTTCTGCCCCTGAACAGGGCACTGTTCCTAGGCCATCATTGAAAATAAGAATTTGTTCTTAACTGACTTGCCTAGTTAAATAAAGATAAAATAAAAAATGTTAAAAAATATTAAATCTCCCCCCAACTGAATAGCGGGTAAATAGCATGCTATTCTCATCTCATCTTAAGTTCAAGGTCAGAAAAAAAAGTGCCTAAAAAAGGGAATTATGTTCCATTTATGGTCGCTTAACTCGGGTCAGAGGCACAGCAGGAAGGGGATTGTTAAGGTCAACCGTCCTCTTTCTCTCCCGTATTTCCCGGCTAGAAACAGTCTAACAGATAGGAATGACAAGTACATACAGAATCGCTACGGTGGGAACCAGATGGAGGAATGACAGAGAGAGATTGTTGTTTCTCAACACATCCCAAGAATGTTCAAAGGGAATAACGTTGACAAGACTGAGCTGCTTTTCCTCCCTGGGAAGGCCTTCCCGCTCCAAGACCTCTCCATCACTTTTGACAACTCCACGGTGCCCCCCCTCCCCAGAGTGAAAAATAACCTTGGTGTGACCCGAGGCAAAACCACGTGGTTCAACGGAAACATCAAAGTGGTGCCTAGCTCCTGCAGGTTCCTGCTCTACAACATCCGTAGAGTACGACTCATCCTCACACAGAGCAGGCAGGAATCCCTCCCTACCTTCAGGCTCAAACCCAACATCCCCGACCCGAGCACTTCAGTCTGCCACCTCTGGTCTCTTGGCCCTCCAGCTCAGCCTAGTCAAAGCACCCGCTCAGCCTAGACAAAGCACCCGCTCAGCCCAGTCAAAGCACCCGCTCAGCCCAGTCAAAGCACCCGCTCAGCCTAGACAAAGCACCCGCTCAGCCTAGACAAAGCACCAGCTCAGCCTAATCAAGGCACCAGCTCAGCCTAATCAAAGCACCCGCTCAGCCTAATCAAAGCATCCACTCAGCTCAGACAAAGCACCAGCTCAGCCCAGACAAAGCACCCGCTCAGCCCAATCAAAGCACCCGCTCAGCCCAATCAAAGCACCCGCTCAGCCCAGACAAAGCACCCGCTCAGCCCAGACAAAGCACCCGCTCAGCCCAATCAAAGCGCCCGCTCAGCCCAGACAAAGCACCCGCTCAGCCTAGACAAAGCACCCGCTCAGCCTAGACAAAGCACCCGCTCAGCCCAGACAAAGCACCCGCTCAGCCCAGACAAAGCACCCGCTCAGCCTAGACAAAGCACCCGCTCAGCCCAGACAAAGCACCCGCTCAGCCCAGACAAAGCACCAGCTCAGCCTAGACAAAGCACCCGCTCAGCCCAGAAAAGCACCCGCTCAGCCCAGTCAAAGCACCCGCTCAGCCCAGACAAAGCACCCGCTCAGCCCAGACAAAGCACCCGCTCAGCCTAGTCAAAGCACCAGCTCAGCCTAGACAAAGCATCCGCTCAGCCCAGACAAAGCACCAGCTCAGCCTAGACAAAGCACCCGCTCAGCCTAGACAAAGCACCCGCTCAGCCTAGACAAAGCACCCGCTCAGCCTAGACAAAGCACCCACTCAGCCCAGACAAAGCACCCGCTCAGCCCAGACAAAGCACCCGCTCAGCCTAGTCAAAGCACCAGCTCAGCCTAGACAAAGCATCCGCTCAGCCCAGACAAAGCACCAGCTCAGCCTAGACAAAGTACCCGCTCAGCCTAGACAAAGCACACGCTCAGCCTAGACAAAGCACCCGCTCAGCCTAGACAAAGCACCCAATCAGCCTAGGCAAAGCACCCGCTCAGCCTAGACAAAGCACCCGCTCAGCCTAGACAAAGCACCCGCTCAGCCTAGACAAAGTACCCGCTCAGCCTAGACAAAGCACCCGCTCAGCCTAGACAAAGCACCCGCTCAGCCCAGACAAAGCACCAGCTCAGCCCAGACAAAGCACCCGCTCAGCCCAGACAAAGCACCAGCTCAGCCCAGACAAAGCACCCGCTCAGCCCAGACAAAGCACCAGCTCTGCCCAGACAAAGCACACGCTCAGCCCAGACAAAGCACTAGCTCAGCCCAGACAAAGCACCAGCTCAGCCCAATCAAAGCACCCGCTCAGCCTAATCAAAGCACCCGCTCAGCCCAATCAAACCACCCGCTCAGCCCAGACTGTCCTGGCACCCCGATGGTGGAATGAGCTTCCCCCCCTAATGTCAGGACAGGACAGCAAAGTCACTGCTCATCTTCCGAAAACCTCTGACCCCCCCCTCGTGGACTATACTAGCTCTGTATTTTACTTTACTGAAGAAACGTGTACTTACTATGACTGAGATATGTGGGTATCCCCTATAGCTATCTTATTAAGATGAATGCACTAACTGTAAGTCTCTCTGGACAACAGCGTCTGCTAAAATGACTCAAATGTACAGGTCAAAATGAGTGACCGCTCTCTACAGGTGACGAGACTATCTGCCCCTCTGATCTTCTTAACCACAGGTACCACTTAACGAACTGTATAACGAAAGGGTCATAAAGACAGCAGGAACAGAGTGACTCAAACGTTAAACCTAAAGGGGAAATTAGATGGTAGGGATGCTTCGTTTCACACCGACCACAAGGAGATACTGAGTTTCCACTCAGGGAAAACCCCTAAATGACTCAAATGTACATGTTAAATGTGAATTAGAACGACTGTATAAGTTAAATTGGGCGGCAGGTAGTCTAGTGGTTACAGCGTTGGGCCAGCAACCCGAAAGGTCGCTAGATCGAATGTTGAAGTAGAGTTGCAACATTCCACTCAACAACATTCCACTCAACAAGCTGTATACAAACAAGACAATGCTCATCCAGAGGCGGCACTCCTAGTGGCCGGGGACATTAATGCAGGCAAACTTAAATCTGTTTTACCTTATTTCTACCAGCATGTCACATGTGCAACCAGAGGATGAACACCTTTACTCCACATGACAAAGCTCTCCCTCACCCTCCATTTGGCAAATCTGACCATAATTCTATCCTCCTGATTCCTGCTTACAAGCAAAAACTAAAAGCAGGAAGTACCAGTGACTCGCTCAATACGGAAGTGGTCATATGACGCGGAAGTTAAGCTACACGACGGTTTTGCTAGCACAGACTGGAATATGTTCCGGGATTCATCCAATGGCATTGAGATGTACACCACCTCAGTCACCGGCTTCATCAATAAGTGCATCAACTATGTCGTCCCCACAGTGACTGTACGTACATTTCCCAACCTGAAGCCATTGATTACAGGCAACATCAGCACCAAAATAAATGCTAGGAGTGGGACTTTCAAGGAGTGGGATCTAATCTGGATGCTTATAAGAAATCCCGCTATGCCCTCAGATGAACCGTCAAATAGACAAAGTGTCAATACATGACTAAGATTGAATCCTTCTACACTGGCTCTGACACTCGTCGGATGTGGCAGAGCTTGAAAACTATTACAGACTACAAAGGGAAACCCAGACGCAAGCTTCCCAGTGACGCGAGCCTACCAGACGAGGTAAATGCCTTTTATGCTCACTTCGAGGCAAGCAACACTGAAGCATGCATGAGAGCACCAGCTGTTCCAGATGACTGTGTGATCACGCTCTCCGTAGCCGATGTGAGCAAGACCTTTAAACAGGTCAACATTCACAAAGCTGCGGGGCCAGACGGATTACCAGGACGTGTACTCAGAGCATGCGCTGACCAACTATCAAGTGTCTTCACTGACATTTTCAACCTCTCCCTGGCCAAGTCTGTAATACCTACACTTTTCTAGCCTCTCTGGATTAAAACCTAATTATGACAAGTGTACCATAATACGTATTGGATTGTTAAACAATTCTGTGTTTATACTACCTTGTTTACCAATAAAATGGGTGGATGGTGAAGTAGACATACTTGGTATTCACATCTCAAAAAATATAAATGAACTTACCACAATTCATTTCAACAGAAATTTAGCAAAAATAGATAAGATTCTGCAACCATTGAGAGGTAAATATTGGGTATATTTGGAATGCTAAGCCAGACAAAATTAAACTATTTAAATAATGAATATGATATTGGGGGAGCTAAAATGATGAAATATTAAAGCTTTAAACCTTTCCCTAAAAGCCTCACTCATACATAAATTATACTGAAACCCCAAACGGTTCTCCAGTAGATTATTAAGGAAGGCTCATCCTTTTCTCCTTCATACAGATTACAACTTCTCATTTCCCAAATCATTGAAAAATGACATTTTGTTTAAAGTATCGCTCTTTCTTAAAGAAAAAATACAAAGTTGGTTACAATTTGTCACGTTCCGACCTTTATTTCCTTTGTTTTGTCTTTATTTAGTATGGTCAGGGCATGAGTTGGGGTGGGCAGTCTATGTGTGTTTTTCTATGTGTTTGTTTGTTTCCGGGGTTTGTCACCACACGGGACTGTTTCGGTTTGGTTTTCGTTCATGTTCACATTTATTGTTTTGTAGTTCTTAGTGTTCAGTTTGATTTATAATAAACGATATGGACACTTACCACGCTGCGTTTTGGTCCAATCCCAGCTACACCTCCTCTTCAGACGAAGAGGAGGAAATCTGACGTTACACAATTTCTGATTTATACTCCAAAAAAATGATAGAACAAATATCACAACAAATGTTGTGTTTAAACTCAAATATATTTATGGAAAAAAAGGTACAAAAATAATATTATATTTGTTCATGATATTATGAATAGAAACGGAGGAGTTATGTGACATATGCAGTTATTAAAAATATGTGGTAATATCTGTTCAATCCAAATTTACAACCAACTGATGGAACCATTACCACAACAATGATAGTGGAAAAGGGAGAAAATAAGGGAACTTCTTTGCCTGCCATATATTAAAGATACAAATTGGCTGAAAGGAACTGGGATTAAATAGAAAAATAGACCAGTTTCATCTGAGGACAAAAACGTTGCACAGTAGAGGTGGAGAAGGACCCAGTCAACACAGTAGAGGTGGAGAAGGTCCCAGTCAACACAATAGAGGTGGAAAAGGACCCAGTCAACACAGTAGGACTGGAGAAGGTCCCAGTCAACACAGTAGAGGTGGAGAAGGACCCAGTCAACACAGTAGGACTGGAGAAGGACCCAGTCAACACAGTAGGACTGGAGAAGGACCCAGTCAACACAGTAGAGGTGGAGAAGGTCCCAGTCAACACAGTAGAGGTGGAGAAGGACCCAGTCAACACAGCAGAGGTGGAGAAGGACACAGTCAACACAGTAGAGGTGGAGAAGGACCCAGTAGAGGTGGAGAAGTCCCAGTCAACACAGTAGAGGTGGAGAAGGACCCAGTCAACACAGGCAGACAGGTGAGGTTAGTCACCAGACCAAGTCACTGGTGATGGGACAGCCAGCCAGCCTATACCAGCAGGTTTACATAGCTCTGCTGTGATGCTGTGATAACTACATGGCTGCTGAGCTACATCCTTTGTTAGATGAGAGCGAGAAAGGGGAAAAAGAGAGAGAGAGGGAGGAAGGAGATAGAGAGAAATAGGGAGGGAGAAAGAAAGAGAACGTTTTTTTCTCCTGGCCTGTCTGTCAGTCAGTCTGGCAGCGTTCCACAAGCCCAGTTCCACTCAGCCCCCACAGCCCCCCCTGTCTCTGCAACATTCCAGAGTCTTGTGGCCGGTGTCTGGAGGACCAGAGGAGCACAAGCACCCCACCCAGACATCTACGCCATCAGCCCCGTGAACAATGAGACCTTCCCGTCAGACAGATGGTCAGACAGGGGGACATAGGGCTGAAGCTGGAAGTGGGACACGGCGGGACAGAGGCAAGACAGGCATGCTCTCTCTCTCCTCTCTCGCTCACCCCTCTCTCTCCTCTCCCCTCTCTCTCTCTCTCCCTCTCTCTCTCCCCTCACACTCTCTCTCTCTCCCCTCACATTCTCTCTCTCTCCCCTCACACTCTCTCTCTCTCTCCTCTCCTCTCTCTCTCTCCTCTCCTCTCTCTCACCCCTCTCTCCTCTCTCTCTCTCCTCTCTCTCTCCCCTCACTCTCTCTCTCTCTCTCTCTCTCTCTCTCTCTCTCAGAGGCCCCCCAGGGAATGTATGATAAAGAATGAATGCAGGCAGGCAGTAACAATCGTGGGAAAGTCTCTCTTCGTATCTCGTAAAAGAATTTCAGCCATTTGACTCAAAAACATACCATCATATTTCATGGTCAGGATGGGTGGAGGGGCTTGTGTTTGATGGAGGTACAATAAGTCAGGATTGGTGGAGGGGCTTATGTTTGATAGAGGTAGAATAAGTCAGGATGGGTGGAGGGGCTTGTGTTTGATAGAGGTAGAATAAGTCAGGATTGGTGGAGGGGCTTGTGTTTGATGGAGGTAGAATAAGTCAGAATGAGGGGTATTGTCATGTTGTATACTGTACAGGAAAACAGCTATGGTCACTGAGAAAACCGTTTTAAGAAGGATTATCCGTGTAGTCAGGAAGGGTACAACTTATATACAGAGCCTTCAGAAAGTATTTACAAACCTGGACTTTTTCCACATTGTGTTGTGTTTCATCTTGAATTTAAAACACATTGTGTTGTGTTACAGCCTGAATTTAAAACACATTGTGTTGTGTTACAGCCTGAATTTAAAACACATTGTGTTGTGTTACAGCCTGAATTTAAAACACATTGTGTTGTGTTACAGCCTGAATTTAAAACACATTGTGTTGTGTTACAGCCTGAATTTAAAAGACATTGTGTTGTGTTACAGCCTGAATTTAAAACACATTTTGTTGTGTTACAGCCTGAATTTAAAAGACATTAAATTGAGATGTTGTGTCACTGATCTACAAACAATACCCCATAACGTCAAAGTGGAATGATGTTTTTAGAAATGTTAACAAAATTAATTAAAATGTTTAAATCGGAAATGTCTTAAGTCAATAAGTATTCAACCCCTCAGGGAAAGCCTAAATACGTGTTGGAGTACAATTTAGCTTAACAAGTCACATAATAAATTGCATGGATTCACTCTGTGTGCAATAATAGTGTTAAACATGAATTTTTGAATGACTACCTCATCTCTGTACCCCCACACATACATTTATCTGTAAGGTCCCTCATCTCTGTACCCCCACACATACATTTATCTGTAAGGTCCCTCATCTCTGTACCCCCACACATACATTTATCTGTAAGGTCCCTCAGTCCAGCAGTGCATTTCAAACATAGATTCAACCACATTCAGCCTCACAAAGAAGGACACCTATTGGTAGATGGGTAAACATTTTTTTTTTAAAACAGACATTGAATATCTCTTTGAGTATGGTGAAGTTATTAATTACACGTTGGATGGTGCATCAATACACCCAGTCACTACAAATATTCCTAACTCAGTTGCCAGAGAGGAAGGAAACCGCTCAGGGATTTCACCATGAGGCCAATGGCGACTTTAAAACAATTACAGAGTTTAATGGCTGTGATAGGAGAAAACTGAGGATGGATCAACAACATTGTAGCTACTCCACAATACTAACCTAAATTACAGAGTGAAAAGAAGGAAACCTGTACAGAATGAAAAACATTCCAAAACATGCATCCTGTTTGCAATAAGGCACATAAAATAAACAATCTGGAAAATAAATTAACTTTATGTCCTGAATACAAAGTGTTACGTTTGGGACAAACCCAACATGACACATCACGGAGTACCACTCTCCATATTTTCAAACATGGCAGTGGCTGTATCATGTTATGGGTATGCTTGTCATTGGCAAAGACTAGGGGTGTTTTTCAGGATAAAAAGAAACGGAATAGAGCTAAGCACAGGTAAAAATCCAGGAGGAAAACCTGGTTCCACTTCCCAACAGACACTGGAAGACAAATTCACCTTTCAGCAGGTCAATAACCTAAAACACAAGGCCGAATCTACACTGCAGTTGTTTACCAAGACAACACTGCATTTTCCTGAGTGGCCTAGTTACAGTTTTAACTTAAATTTGTTTGAAAATCTATGGCAAGACATGAACATTTCTGTCTCGCAATGAACAACAACCAATTTTGTCAGAGCTTGGAAGAGTTTTGAAACTAATAATAATGGGTAAATGTAACCCTACAATGTATTGACTTAGGTGTGTGAATACTTATGTAAATGAGATATTTCAGTATTTCATTTTCAATTATTTTTCCCCAAAAAAATTCTACAACATGTTTTCACTTTGTCATAACGGGGCATTGTGTATAGGAGAGGTAAGATAAAACAAAATATATTTAATCCATTTTGAAATCAGGCAGTAACAAAATAAAATGTGGAACAGGTCAAGGGGTATGAATAATTTTTCAAGACACTGTAAATATCATAAGAGCGTATGGCTCACAGAAGGACCTGAGGACGTCTCAAAACTCTCATTAAACTAGAGATCAAATAATACAAGTTGGGTTGCAAAATTCCATTAACTTTCCCAAAATGCAGTTTTTCCAGAAGTTCTGGTGGCCAGATTCCCATATTTCCTGCTCATTCCCTCGTAAATAAATTCCAAGAACCAGTATTTCTGGAACACTGGGGAATTTTGGGAAAGTTAGCGGAAATGTGCAACCATAATAAAAGACATGAGATAAGAGGTAGGGCTGTAGAAGGGCTGTAGTAGGGCTGTAGTAGGGCTGACCAGAGAGGTAGGGTTGTAGTAGGGCTGACCAGAGAGGTAGGGCTGTAGTAGGGCGGACCAGAGAGGTAGGGCTGTAGTAGGGCTGTAGTAGGGCTGACCAGAGAGGTAGGGCTGTAGTAGGGCTGTAGTAGGGCTGACCAGAGAGGTAGGGCTGTAGTAGGGCGGACCAGAGAGGTAGGGCTGTAGTAGGGCTGTAGTAGGGCTGACCAGAGAGGTAGGGCTGTAGTAGGGCTGTAGTAGGGCTGTAGTAGGGCTGACCAGAGAGGTAGGGTTGTAGTAGGGCTGACCAGAGAGGTAGGGCTGTAGTAGGGCGGACCAGAGAGGTAGGGCTGTAGTAGGGCTGTAGTAGGGCTGACCAGAGAGGTAGGGCTGTAGTAGGGCTGTAGTAGGGCTGACCAGAGAGGTAGGGCTGTAGTAGGGCGGACCAGAGAGGTAGGGCTGTAGTAGGGCTGTAGTAGGGCTGACCAGAGAGGTAGGGCTGTAGTAGGGCTGTAGTAGGGCTGACCAGAGAGGTAGGGCTGTAGTAGGGCGGACCAGAGAGGTAGGGCTGAAGTAGGGCGGACCAGAGAGGTAGGGCTGTAGTAGGGCTGTAGTAGGGCTGACCAGAGAGGTAGGGCTGTAGTAGGGCTGTAGTAGGGCTGACCAGAGAGGTAGGGCTGTAGTAGGGCTGTAGTAGGGCTGTAGTAGGGCTAACCAGAGAGGTAGGGCTGTAGTAGGGCGGACCAGAGAGGTAGGGCTGTAGTAGGGCGGACCAGAGAGGTAAGGCTGTAGTATGGCTGTAGTAGGGCTAACCAGAGAGGTAGGGCAGTAGTAGGGCTGACGAGAGAGGTAAGACTGTAGTAGGGCTGTAGTAGGGCGGACCAGAGAGGTATGGCTGTAGTATGACTAACCAGAGAGGTAGGGCTGTAGTAGGGCTGACCAGAGAGGTAGGGCTGACCAGAGAGGTAAGGCTGTAGTAGGGCTGTAGTAGGACTGACCAGAGGTAAGACTGTAGTAGGACTGTAGTAGGACTGAGCAGAGAGGTAAGACTGAAGTATGGCTGTAGTAGGACTGAGCAGAGAGCTAAGGCTGTAGTATGGCTGTAGTAGGACTGACCAGAGATGTAAGACTGTAGAATGGCTGTAGTAGGGCTGTAGTAGGGCTAACCAGAGAGGTAAGACTGTAGTAGGACTGACCAGAGAGGTAAGACTGTAGTAGGGCTAACCAGTGAGGTAAGACTGTAGTAGGGCTAACCAGAGGTAAGACTGTAGTGGGACTGACCAGAGAGGTAAGACTGTAGTAGGACTGACCAGAGAGCTAAGACTGTAGTAGGGCTGTATTAGGGCTAACCAGAGAGGTAAGACTATAGTATGGCTGTAGTAGGGCTGACCAGAGAGGTAAGACTGTAGTATGGCTGTAGTAGGGCTAATCAGAGAGCTAAGACTGTAGTAGGGCTGTATTAGGGCTAACCAGAGAGGTAAGACTGTAGTATGGCTGTAGTAGGGCTGACCAGAGAGGTAAGACTGTAGTATGGCTGTAGTGGGGCTAATCAGAGAGGTAAGACTGTAGTATGGCTGTAGTAGGGCTGACCAGAGAGGTAAGACTGTAGTATGGCTGTACTAAGGCTATAGTAGGGCTGACCAGAGAGGTGAGACTGTAGTATGGCTGTACTAAGGCTATAGTAGGGCTAACCAGAGAGGTGAGACTGTAGTATGGCTGTACTAAGGCTATAGTAGGGCTAACCAGTGAGTTAAGACTGTAGTGGGGCTAACCAGAGAGGTAAGACTGTAGTATGGCTGTAGTAGGGCTAACCAGAGGTAAGACTGTAGTGGGACTGACCAGTGAGGTAAGACTGTAGTGGGACTGACCAGTGAGGTAAGACTGTAGTGGGACTGACCAGTGAGCTGCGGTGGTTTGCCACAGGATACCAGGGCATGGGAAGGGAAGAGTTCTCTGATGCTCAGAGGGAAACATATGGGCTCAGGATGCTAACCAGCTGCTAGCAGGCAGGGGAGAGTGGTGCCCAGGAAAACAACCTCTCCCTCAACGTCAACAAAACAAAGGTACTTCAGGAAACAGCAGAGGGAGCCTGCCTCCATCTACATTAATAGGACCGAAGTGGAGAAGGTGGAAAGTTCCTCGACGTACACATCACTGACTATCTGAAATACACACACAGTGTGGTGAAGAAGGCAGCAGCGCCTCTTCAACCTCAGGAGGCTGAATAAATTTGTCTTGGCCCCTAAAGACCCTCACAAACTTTTACAGATGCACAATTGAGAGCATCCTGTCGGGCTGTATCACCGCCTGGTACGGCAACTGCACTGCCCACAACCGTAAGGCTCTCCAGAGGGTAGTAAGGTCTGCACAACGCATCACCGGGGGCAAACTACCTGCCCTCCATGACACCTACACCACCCGATGTCACAGGAAGGCCATAAAGATCACTAAGGACAACAACCACCCGAGCCACTGCCTGTTCACCCCGCTATCATCCAGAAGGCGAGGTCAGTGCAGGTGCATCAAAGCTGGGACCGAGAGACTGAAAAACAGCTTCTATCTCAAGGACATCGAGACTGGTAAATAGCCATCACTAGCTGCCTTCCACCTGGTTACTCAACACTGCACCTTATAGGCTGCTGCCCTATATACATAGACATGGAATCACTGGTCACTTTAATAATGGAACACTGGTCACTCTATTAATGGAACACTGGTCCCTTTAATAATGGAACACTGGTCACTTTAATAATGGAACACTAGTCACTTTAATAATGGAACACTGGTCACTTTAATAATGGAACACTAGTCACTTTAATAATGGAACACTAGTCACTTTAATAATGGAACACTAGTCACTTTAATAATGGAACACTAGTCACTTTAATAATGGAACACTAGTCACTTTAATAATGGAACACTAGTCACTTTAATAATGGAACACTAGTCACTTTAATAATGGAACACTAGTCACTTTAATAATGGAACACTAGTCACTTTAATAATGGAACACTAGTCACTTTAATAATGGAACACTAGTCACTTTAATAATGGAACACTGGTCACTTTAATAATGTTTACTTACTGCTTTACTCATCTCATGTGTATATACTGTATTCTATTCTACTGTATTCTATTCTACTGTATTCTAGTCTACTGTATTCTACTGTATTTTAGTCAATGTCACTCCTACATTGCTCAATCTAATATTTATATATTTCTTATATTTTATTTTACTTTTAGATTTGTGTATTGTTGTGAATTGTTAGATATTACTACACTGTTGGAGCTAGGAACACAAGCCTTTCGCTACTCTCGCAATAACATCTGATAAATATGCACACGTGACCAATAAAATTAGATTTTGATTTGATGAGTGGTTGGGTTATTTATAGCCCAAACAAAAGGAACATTTTCTTATCCAGTTGTCAGTAAACTCAACTGATCAACTGTGTCTGTTCAGACCTCACAATGTTACAAACAGCTGTGAGAGGAGGAGAGTGTTTTACCGGACTCCATTCTCATCCTGACTGAGAGAAATGGACTCACTAGAACACAAATATGTTCCAGACTTCATTGACGTCAGGAATCTCAGCTATGACCGAGGCAGCAGTCCAGAAACAGCTATGGTATGGTATGAGAAGCAAAGCCAGGTTGTGTGCAGTAACATTTACCAGGACTGTACTTTATGGGCCCGATTTAGACTTGTCATAAGTTGATTTGACATAGACTAAAGTAAAAAACGAAAACTTTTTTTTTTAAACTAAAACTTTTTAAAAATGTCTTTAAAATCAGTGTGGAGTCTACTTACTTCCAGTCAAAATCTGGCCTTAAATGTCTAAGCAAATAAGCAATTTAAACATTTTTGAAATTTCAACCCACAAAAAAACAGTGGAAGTCAATGAGGAAAAAAGGAATCTGTGATGCAACGACAATCACTCAGTAATGCCGTTAGAAACTGGAAGCAGAGACCAATGACGGCAGAGACTTGAAAACGGCAGGAAAGCTGATGTTACCAGGGAAACCTGTAGCTTCAAATGACCCCGTCGACATCATGTGTAGATACAGCAGGTTACTGTAGCAAACCATATGTAGCCGTCGGTCATCATATGCAACGGCATTGCTCTTCCCTGGTAAATCCTGACCGGCATGAGTTCAATGTAACAGCGCCCTCTGCTGGTGGCTTTCAGAACAGCAGTTCAGTTCAGCTTCCTGCGGTCCAATGACTTGCTGCTTATTGTTGTACAGCAAGAACACTGTCCCAGTCCGTAGTACCCCAGCTAGCGCTAACACAACAAAACATTTTGTTAATTCAACTTTATGTACTATTTGCTCTATTGTAGCCTGAGAGCCTGTCTGTTTCTGTTCCCTTGCCAACTCCTTATGGACAGCTTGGCATGGCAATGAATGACTGTCTGTCTGTCAATGACAAGAGAGCAGAAACATACCGGCATGCAGGCTCGTTCTATTGCATCTTTAGTCACGTTGAAGCTACATCCTATTCTTCCTTAGGTAGCTAGGTCATGGAACTACTGTGATCTGCGTCTTTATCTGTTGTGTATCTTAACCAGAAATCCGTAGGCAGGTGGTAAAATTAGGCTTAGCTAATTCTTCCCTTACTCCAGGCCCCTTGAAAGAATCCTCATCCGTTAAAACCCCTGTGTTCGTCCAACATGGAACCCTATTCCCTATATAGGGCACTACTTTTGACCCTACGACACTAAAATAGTGAATAGGGTGCAATTTGGGACGTAAGCCCTCGCTCTCCTCTGCTTCAGCATAGAGAGTAGCTAGCAAGAGGTTTGCTCTGCCAAGTTCCACTCTCCAGTTTGTTGGGCCTGACGACAGCCCCAGTAACCACGGTTACTAAATACCAATATGAAAAACTTCTAGAATGAAGACTGAAGCGATACATATTTCCTTAATCCACAAAAAGGATGGAACAGAAAACACATAACAATACATTCCTCAAAACATTTTAAATTTATTTGGTATATTAATATTTTGTCTTTATTTCATTCCCACAAACACCTGGGTACATCCTAAATTGCACCCTATTTCCCCATATAGTGCACTACTTTTAACCAGAGTGCTATGGGCCTTTTTTTGTGTGTGTTGTGGGAAAGGGTCGAGAGCCAAGGACACCCCTCCCTCCCTCCCTCCCTCCGTTCGTTCTACCATGTTATCCCTCTACTGAGAGATGTCGCTGGGACCTTGTGGAACCGTCACAGAATCACAGAGAGGATGACAGATTTTCTGGCACTAACAGATTATTTTTTATTCCCTCTCTCTCAGGGAGGGATGTAGTCACACCTTAACCCCGAGGAGAGAGACCCCGCCCACACACTGCTGACTGAGAGAGAAGATGTACCATGTTCTCGTCAACAAATGAGGACAGCATCTGAGCCATTGAAGAATGAGGTTTTGAATATTTAAAAAAAAATATATATATATTTCTATGTTTACAAACATAGTTACATTCCATCTTGGGTTTATATGGATGATATCACAGGAGGCAAACTGTCAATAAAAACACATTCCACATCCAGAAAAACAGACGTTGAAACGGGTACATAAGGAAGGAGATTGTCAAGGACGAATCTAAGCACCACTACCTCGGCTTAGCAATACAGTACGTTTGTAAAGTGCTTTACAGAGGCGCTAACTCACACGACGACACTGTAGATTTCAGTCAGTGGGTTCAGAGACACACCTAAACTACCCTGGACTAAATCACACACGTGAACTCTCCAACAAACTGTCACCGGTCACATTTACAGTGTATCGTTCCAACAGGTCCGTCTGTAGAGACACACAAAGCCAGAGAACTGCCTCACTAATACTCCTAGAACTAGAGAAACCTGGACTCTGGTGGGTGGGTTGGTGGGTCGGTCGGTCCAACAGGTCCGTCTGTAGAGACACACAAAGCCAGAGAACTGCCTCACTAATACTCCTAGAACTAGAGAAACCTGGTGGTCGGTCGGTCAGTACGGTCGGTCAGTGGCACATATCTGGTGACGACTCCAGAGGTGAGCTGTCTGTCTGGTCAGCTATTTTCAGTTAAGGTTACGGTCAGGAGGAGTCTGGATGGACAGGAGGGTTAGGAGGTGTCTGGATGGTCAGGAGGGTTAAGGTCAGGAGGAGTCTGGATGAACAGGAGTGTTAGGAGGTGTCTGGATGGTCAGGAAGGTTAGGAGGAGTCTGGATGGTCAGGAGGGTTAGGAGGTGTCTGGTTGGTCAGGAGGGTTAGGAGGTGTCTGGTTGGTCATGAGGGTTAAGGTTAGGAGGAGTCTGGATGGTCAGGATGGTTAGGAGGTGTCTGGATGGTCAGGAGGGTTAGGAGGTGTCTGGTTGGTCATGAGGGTTAAGGTTAGGAGGAGTCTGGATGGTCAGGATGGTTAGGAGGTGTCTGGATGGTCAGGAGGGTTAAGGTTAGGAGGAGTCTGGATGGTCAGGAGGTGTCTGGATGGTCAGGAGGGTTAGGAGGTGTCTGGTTGGTCATGAGGGTTAAGGTTAGGAGGAGTCTGGATGGTCAGGATGGTTAGGAGGTGTCTGGATGGTCAGGAGGGTTAAGGTTAGGAGGTGTCTGGATGGTCAGGAGGGTTTGGAGGAGTCTGGATGGTCAGGAGGGTTAGGAGGTGTCTGGTTGGTCATGAGGGTTAAGGTTAGGAGGAGTCTGGATGGTCAGGATGGTTAGGAGGTGTCTGGATGGTCAGGAGGGTTAAGGTCAGGAGGAGTCTGGATGGTCAGGAGGGTTAGGAGGTGTCTGGATGGTCAGGAGGGTTAGGAGGTGTCTGGTTGGTCATGAGGGTTAAGGTTAGGAGGAGTCTGGATGGTCAGGATGGTTAGGAGGTGTCTGGATGGTCAGGAGGGTTAAGGTTAGGAGATGTCTGGATGGTCAGGAGGGTTAGGAGGAGTCTGGATGGTCAGGATGGTTAGGAGGTGTCTGGATGGTCAGGAGGGTTAGGAGGTGTCTGGATGGTCAGGAGGGTTAGGAGGTGTCTGGATGGTCAGGAGGGTTAGGAGGTGTCTGGATGGTCAGGTAGGTTAGGAGGAGTCTGGATGGTCAGGAGGGATAAGGTTAGGAGGTGTCTGGTTGGTCAGGAGGGTTAGGTTAGGAGGTGTCTGGTTGGTCAGGAGGGTTAGGAGGTGTCTGGATGGTCAGGAGGTGTCTGGATGGTCAGGAGGGTTAGGAGGTGTCTGGTTGGTCAGGAGGGTTAAGGTTAGGAGGTGTCTGGATGGTCAGGAGGGTTAGGAGGTGTCTGGATGGTCAGGGGGGTTAGGAGGTGTCTGGTTGGTCAGGAGGGTTAGGTTAGGAGGTGTCTGGTTGGTCAGGAGGGTTAAGGTTAGGAGGTGTCTGGATGGTCAGGAGGGTTAAGGTTAGGAGGTGTCTGGATGGTCAGGAGGGTTAGGAGGTGTCTGGATGGTCAGGAGGGTTAAGGTTGGGAGGTGTCTGGATGGTCAGGAGGGTTAAGGTTGGGAGGTGTCTGGATGGTCAGGAGGGTTAAGGTTGGGAGGTGTCTGGATGGTCAGGAGGGTTAGGGTTGGGAGGTGTCTGGATGGTCAGGAGGGTTAGGAGGTGTCTGGTTGGTCAGGAGGGTTAAGGTTAGGAGGTGTCTGGATGGTCATGAGGGTTGGGAGGTGTCTGGGTGGTCAGGAGGGTTAGGAGGTGTCAGGAGGGTTAAGGTTGGGAGGTGTCTGGATGGTCAGGAGGGTTAGGAGGTGTCAGGAGGGTTAAAGTTGGGAGGTGTCTGGATGGTCAGGAGGTGTCTGGTTGGTCAGGAGGGTTAAGGTTAGGAGGTGTCTGGATGGTCAGGAGGGTTAAGGTTAGGAGGTGTCTGGTTGGTCAGGAGGGTTAAGGTTTGGAGGTGTCTGGATGGTCAGGAGGGTTAAGGTTGGGAGGTGTCTGGATGGTCAGGAGGGTTAAGGTTGGGAGGCGTCTGGATGGTCAGGAAGGTTAAGGTTGGGAGGTGTCTGGATGGTCAGGAAGGTTAAGGTTGGGAGGTGTCTGGATGGTCAGGAGGGTTAAGGTTGGGAGGTGTCTGGATGGTGAGGAGGGTTAAGGTTGGGAGGTGTCTGGATGGTCACGAGGGTTAAGGTTGGGAGGCGTCTGGATGGTCAGGAAGGTTAAGTTTGGGAGGTGTCTGGATGGTCAGGAAGGTTAAGGTTGGGAGGTGTGTGGATGGTCAGGAGGGTTAAGGTTGGGAGGTGTCTGGATGGTGAGGAGGGTTAAGGTTGGGAGGTGTCTGGATGGTCAGGAGGGTTAAGGTTGGGAGGCGTCTGGATGGTCAGGAAGGTTAAGGTTGGGAGGTGTCTGGATGGTCAGGAAGGTTAAGGTTGGGAGGTGTCTGGATGGTCAGGAAGGTTAAGGTTGGGAGGTGTCTGGATGGCCCAGGTATTTAGAAACAGTCCTGACATTGTCCTGTCTCATGCCCTGGATGTGAGCATCTAGTCTCTGGAGCAGCTCCTGGGAGCGCAGGTTCTCCTCCTCCAGGTACCGGGAAGCCACCGAGCCAGCAGGGGAAGCCACACAGCGCTCCTGGAGAACAGGAGGTATTAGACACTATAAGGTTGCGCAATTCCGCTAACTTTCCTCAAATTACCATTTAAAAAAATAATAATAATAATTTGAAATCACGGCTGGAAGATTCCAGGAATCTGGAGGGAATAAACAGGAAATCCTCCAACTGGGAATTCTGTGAATTTGGAGAAAGTTAGTGATTTGAAACCCTAGACACAGTATTATATTGCCGTACTAACTGAAGACTGAAAAGGAGACTGGTCCCCAGAAAGGCCTTATGCTGAAATAATTATAGTCGCCTAGTCGCTCAACGCTAGCCTCCTAGTCGCTCAACGCTAGCCTCCTAGTCGCTCAACGCTAGCCTCCTAGTCGCTCAACGCTAGCCTCCTAGTCGCTCAACGCTAGCCTCCTAGTCGCTCAACGCTAGCCTCCTAGTCGCTCAACGCTAGTCTCCTAGTCGCTCAACGCTAGCCTCCTAGTCGCTCAACGCTAGCCTCCTAGTCGCTCAACGCTAGCCTCATAGTCGCTCAACGTTAGTCTCCATTCGCTCAACGTTAGTCTCCTAGTCGCTCAACGTTAGTCTCCTAGTCGCTCAACGTTAGTCTCCTAGTCGCTTAACGTTAGTCTCCTAGTCGCTTAACGTTAGTCTCCTAGTCGCTCAACGTTAGTCTCCTAGTCGCTTAACATTAGTCTCCTAGTCGCTTAACGTTAGTCTCCTAGTCGCTCAACGTTAGTCTCCTAGTCGCTCAACGTTAGTCTCCTAGTCGCTCAACGTTAGTCTCCTAGTCGCTCAACGTTAGTCTCCTAGTCGCTCAACGTTAGTCTCCTAGTCGCTCAACGTTAGTCTCCTAGTCGCTCAACATTAGTCTCCTAGTCGCTTAACATTAGTCTCCTAGTCGCTTAACATTAGTCTCCTAGTCGCTTAACATTAGTCTCCTAGTCGCTTAACATTAGTCTCCTAGTCGCTTAACATTAGTCTCCTAGTCGCTTAACATTAGTCTCCTAGTCGCTTAACATTAGTCTCCTAGTCGCTCAACATTAGTCTCCTAGTCGCTCAACGTTAGTCTCCATTCGCTAACAACGTTAGTCTCCTAGTCGCTCAACGTTAGTCTCCTAGTCGCTTAACGTTAGTCTCCTAGTCGCTTAACGTTAGTCTCCTAGTCGCTCAACGTTAGTCTCCTAGTCGCTCAACGTTAGTCTCCTAGTCGCTCAACGTTAGTCTCCTAGTCGCTCAACGTTAGTCTCCTAGTCGCTCAACGTTAGTCTCCTAGTCGCTCAACATTAGTCTCCTAGTCGCTTAACATTAGTCTCCTAGTCGCTTAACATTAGTCTCCTAGTCGCTTAACATTAGTCTCCTAGTCGCTTAACATTAGTCTCCTAGTCGCTTAACAACTGCACTTGTCTTTTCTTACAGCAGCTTCACCGAGGAAGTCTGTAAGTGTCTCTGGATAAGAGTGTCTGCTAAATGACTAACATGTTTTTTAACAGAGCAGCTGTATATAGTAACCACATGAGTCTGGCAGAGTGAGTGTATCTAAATCGTCACTGACATGTAGCCTCACCATGTTCAGTATGTCTTGACTGGCCTGCAGGTGTAGAGCCTCCTCTGAATTGGACAACTGGCCCTCAGCTCCACCAGGTGCAGAGACAGGTAGAGGTGCAGGTCCATTAGGAACACAGACGAGGGTTGAGGCTGTCCCCCGGGCTAGTCTGCTTTCTCTACAGGACGAGGAGGAGGAGGAGGAAGAGGAGGCTGAGACGGGCCTGTGGTCCAGGGTCTGTACGTGGTGTCTGTGAGGGGAGGAGGAGGAGAGGGCCTCTAGCTGTTGGAGGAGACGCTGGATCTCCTCTTCGTAGTGCGAGGTGTTCTCCTGCATCCTGGTCTCCATGGCTAAGATCTCCTCTCTGTGTCTCTGTTGCAGTTCCTCTTCACTCCTACAGCAGGAACAACACTGAGATTCACTAAACATTAGCAGAGAACACAAAGCATAATTCGCCAGGCTTTGTGTGACCTGAGTGAGACTGCAGTGTCTGTGTTTTGTCTGTCTACTGTAGCCTACCCATCTTGTGTTTGTCGTGGACCGGCCCTGGACTGGTTGTGTAGCAGGGATCTGTCTAGCTTGTCCTGCCAGGTTTGTGTAGAGGCCTCCAGACGAGCTCTCACCTCCGCCAACTCCTGTCTCATCTGCCTGTTCTCCTGCTCCAAGCTACTCAGAGACGATACATAGCTCTCTCTCAGAGAGGCCAGGCAGGGGTCCCCTTTCTGTAGGGGGGGGGGGGGGGGGTGAAGGAGAGAGATTGAAAAAAAGAGGGAAAGAAAGATATTGAAAGATAATGAAAGATACACTAAGACTAAAGGGGACATATACAGTAGATTTGGACAAGTATAAATCAGTCCAGACCATAGTTGACCTCGACTCCACTCTCTCCAGCAGATCATTCAGATGTTGGTTCTCAATCTTCAGAGTTTCCAGCTGCACCTGAGTCACCTGGATGTGATAGAGTAACAGAGCCACTGGTATAAGTAGGGCTTGGCGATATGGCCAAAATATCATATCACAGTATTTTAATTCTTCATATTTTGGATGGTATTTAAAAAATAAAACATTTTTTACTAACATTTCTAAGTGTGATTTATGAGTAGTGTATTACCTCAGGTTAGCAACACATATATTCTAAGTGATTTTCAAATGGGTCTTTCTCTATTCTGATTGGTTTACACTGTTCAATTCAACTTCAACCTCAAATTATTTCCTGCATTTCCATCCATTTCCTGGCACTCGTTTGAAATCATTTTCACACTGCCACGTGCCTGCACGATACGGGCAAAGCTGTATTAGCTAGCTTTCTAACTCTAGTACATTTATTAGCTAGCTAGCCAGCTAACTTGAGATTAGCATTAGTGGCTAACATGATTTAGCTAACTCAATACATTCATTAGCTCACAGATTACTGCACCTGTACATAGCCCATCTATAATTTAGCCCAAACAGCTACCTCTTCCCCTACTGTATTTATTTATTTTGCTCCTTTGCACTCCATTATTTCTATCTCTACTTTGCACATTCTTCCACTGCAAATCTACCATTCCAGTGTTTTACTTGCTATATTGTATTTACTTTGCCACCATGGCCTTTTTTTGCCTTTACCTCCCTTATCTCACCTCATTTGCTCACATTGTATATAGACTTATTTTTCTACTGTATTATTGACTGTATGTTTGTTGTACTCCATGTGTAACTCTGTGTTATTGTATGTGTCGAACTGCTTTGCTTTATCTTGGCCAGGTCGCAGTTGTAAATGAGAACTTGTTCTCAACTTGCCTACCTGGTTAAATAAAGGTGAAATAAATAAATAAATTAGCTAGCTAGCCAGCTAACTAGCGATTAGCATTAACGGCTAACACGATTTAGCTAAAACTTGCTAAGAAAAGACAAACTAGCTGTTTGCAGATGTAATAAAAGACAAACTAATATTATACAACGCCTGTGGATTGTTGCATGTGCTGCATTGACCATGCAGAATGACCGCAAGTAGTCTCTTGGTCGAGCAACAACAAATGAGTTCCATGAGTGACAGGCGAAGGAGCTGGTCTGTGTGGAAAGCGAAATGGAAAGAAAGAGAGATTTAAAAAAAGCTTTTGACTCAATTTGGCATGAGGGTCTGCTATACAAATTGATGGAAAGAGGTGTTGGGGGTAAAACATATGACATTATAAAATCCACAAGTGAGCGGTTCAAATTGGCAAAAAAAAAACAAGTGGATTTCTATCCACAGGCACCTGTGGAAACGGCAAAAGCCTGGACACAAAAGCATTGGTCCATAGAACAAGAGACTACTATATACACTGAGCATACAGTACCAACCACTAGGAACACCTTCCCAATATTGAGTAGCTCATCTCTTGGCAGTAGTACTGTAGACTACTTTATCACTGACCTCAACCCAGAGTCTCTCAGAGCGTTCACAGTCAGCCCACTGACACCCCTATCAGATGACAGCAAAATCACAGTCTACTTGAACAGAGCAATACCCAATCACGAGGCATCAAAGCCAAAGGAACTGAGTAACATTAAGAAATGCTATAGATGGAAGGAATGCAGTTTGGAAACCTACCAAAAAACAATTAGGCAACAACAAATTCAATCCCTTCTAGACAATTTCCTGGGTAAAACGTTCCACTGCAATAGTGAAGGTGTAAACTTGGCAGTAGAAAATCTAACAGTATATTTGACCTCTCAGCTTCCCTATCAAATCTAAAAATCTCAAATAGAAAACCGAAGAAAATGAACAACAATGACAAATGGTTTGATGAAGAATGCAAAAATCCAACCAAAAACATAAAGACCGGAAAACCTGAGTCTACGCCTTCACTATGGTGAATCACTAAAACAATACAGAAATACACTACGGAAAAAGAAGGAACAGCACGTCAGAAATCAGCTCAATGTAATTGAAGAATCCATAGACTCTAACCACTTCTGGGAAAATTGGAAAACACTAAACAAACAACAACATGAACAATTATCTATCCAAAATAAAGATGTATGGGTAAACCACTTCTCCAATCTTTTTGGCTCTATAACAAAGAATAAATAGCAAAAACATTTACATGATCAAATACAAATCTTAGAATCCACTATTAAAGACGACCAGAACCCACTGGATTCTCCAATTAACCTTGAACAGGACAAAATAAAAACCCTCCAACCCAAAAAGGCCTGTGGTGTTGATGGTATCCTTAATGAAATGATCAAATATACAGACAACAAATTCCAATTGGCTATACTAAAACTCTTTAACATCATCCTCAGCTCAGGCAGCTCCCCCTTGGTAGACCGTTTAAGAGGAGTGATATTATTTTTTGTAATTGTATACAATCTTTCCTTTAAGACTCCTTTCACCCTGGTGGACCTCACCTTGAGCTCAGCCGCCCGGCGCTCTGCCCTCTCCACCTCGCCACTTAGCTGGCGCTCCACGCTGGAGGCGGAGCCACTGAGGGTGGCGATGGTGATGTCACGCTGGTGCAGTTCATTGGTCATCTGGGACACCTCCTTCCTCATGCCCTCCACCTCCCAGCAGCGCGTCTGCTCCGCCCTCGCCAGCTCCTCACGCAGCTATAAGAGAACGGAATGTAAATAGGACTGTCCTGTCGTTATGTGCTCATTAAACATCCTGGTATTTCCCATCTATTGGCCAACCACTGAAAACGACCGCCGCATGCTACAACTGGACGAATCGTGACTTAAGATAATGTTATTAAAAGCTTCGACAGAGGCTAAGTACAGGTAAATATGTTTTAATACTCCTGTCTGGACGGGCTTCAGCGCGGAACAGGGTTGAGTTTGTCTGGTGGACCTTCAGCACGGAACAGGGTTGAGTTTGTCTGGTCGGGCTTCAGCACGGAACAGGGTTGAGTTTGTCTGGTCGGGCTTCAGCACAGAACAGGGTTGAGTTTGTCTGGTCGGGCTTCAGCACAGAACAGGGTTGAGTTTGTCTGGTCGGGCTTCAGCACAGAACAGGGTTGAGTTTGTCTGGTCGGGCTTCAGCACGGAACAGGGTTGAGTTTGTCTGGTCGGGCTTCAGCACAGAACAGGGTTGAGTTTGTCTGGTCGGGCTTCAGCACGGAACAGGGTTGAGTTTGTCTTGTCGGGCTTCAGCACGGAACAGGGTTGAGTTTGTCTGGACGGGCTTCAGCACGGAACAGGGTTGAGTTTGTCTGGACGGACTTCAGCACGGAACAGGGTTGAGTTTGTCCGGTGGAGCTTCAGCACGGAACAGGGTTGAGTTTGTCCGGTGGAGCTTCAGCACGGAACAGGGTTGAGTTTGTCTGGTCGGGCTTCAGCACGGAACAGGGTTGAGTTTGTCTGGACGGGCTTCAGCACGGAACAGGGTTGAGTTTGTCCGGTGGAGCTTCAGCACGGAACAATGGAATGCTCTTGTAGTGTGCGATGTACAACGACAAGTGTTGAGAACAGCTATCAGCCATTGCGATGATGACGTTGTATCACGACTCCCAGAAGGTGTAGACTCTGGAGCAGGAGCCAGGACTACTACTGGTATGCGTTTGTACTCGTCTTTAAAAACCAAAGAGTCAAATCGTCACAACTCTGAAGTTCACAAGCAATGTTACTCAATTCAAAAATGTATTGGGACTAGATATTTACACTCCGTATGGCAAAGAGTGAATGTCTGACTGAAAACATTTATGAGGCTGCTTTTTATCACAGCTCGTTGTAGCTACGTTAACAATGTAATCACATCATTGTTTTAGAGAGACAGCGTGGTGGCATGGAGAATGCTCCCGACCAAAGTGAAGAATCTTGTAGTGTGTGAGGGTTAGGAGGTGTCTGGTTGGTCAGGAGGGTTAGGAGGTGTCTGGTTGGTCAGGAGGGTTAGGAGGTGTCTGGATGGTCAGGAGGGTTAGGAGGTGTCTGGTTGGTCAGGAGGGTTAGGAGGTGTCTGGATGGTTAGGAGGGTTAGAAGGTGTCTGGATGGTCAGGAGGGTTAGGAGGTGTCTGGATGGTTAGGAGGTGTCTGGATGGTCAGGAGGGTTAGGAGGTGTCTGGATGGTTAGGAGGTGTCTGGATGGTCAGGAGGGTTAGGAGGTGTCTGGTTGGTCAGGAGGGTTAGGAGGTGTCTGGATGGTCAGGAGGTGTCTGGATGGTCAGGAGGGTTAAGGTGAACATGGAGAATCCTCCCGACCAAAGTGAAGAATCTTGTAGTGTGTGAGGGTTAGGAGGTGTCTGGTTGGTTAGGAGGTGTCTGGATGGTCAGGAGGGTTAGGAGGTGTCTGGATGGTCAGGAGGTGTCTGGATGGTCAGGAGGGTTAAGGTTAACATGGAGAATCCTCCCGACCAAAGTGAAGAATCTTGTAGTGTGTGACCCTCAGTCTCTGCTACATCATGCAGTATACGCACCACTACGTTGGCAAGACAAACAAACTACAGGAAAGTTTCATGTGAGAGGCTCAGCGATGTTAGTATTTTGAAAGTCATGTAGTGTACGCATTACCTGTTTCACCTCAGTTACAGAGCGACTCCTCTGACCCCACTGTGGGACCCTGGTCCATGCCACTTACTGTGGGACCCTGGTCCATGCCACTTACTGTGGGACCCTGGTCACTGCCACTTACTGTGGGACCCTGGTCACTGCCACTTACTGTGGGACCCTGGTCACTGCCACTTACTGTGGGACCCTGGTCACTGCCACTTACTGTGGGACCCTGGTCCATGCCACTTACTGTGGGACCCTGGTCACTGCCACTTACTGTGGGACCCTGGTCACTGCCACTTACTGTGGGACCCTGGTCACTGCCACTTACTGTGGGACCCTGGTCACTGCCACTTACTGTGGGACCCTGGTCACTGCCACTTACTGTGGGACCCTGGTCACTGCCACTTACTGTGGGACCCTGGTCACTGCCACTTACTGTGGGACCCTGGTCACTGCCACTTACTGTGGGACCCTGGTCACTGCCACTTACTGTGGGACCCTGGTCACTGCCACTTACTGTGGGACCCTGGTCACTGCCACTTACTGTGGGACCCTGGTCACTGCCACTTACCCGTTTCACCTCAGTCACAGAGCGACTCCTCTCTTCCTTGATATGCTTTAGCTCCGTTTCTCTCGTGACCAACTCTCCTCTCTGTCTGCTCATAGTCTCCAGTCTGAGGAGAGAAGACAGGTTTCACTATGGGCACATAGGTTTTTGTTGTTGTTGTAAAAACATCAAATTGTGATGCATATAAACTGATACCGGGCTGCAGTATGACGACAAAGCAGATTTTGTTCCTTCATCAACCAAACTGTGACACAGATGGATGCAGATTGACTACACGATAAAACAGAGGACCCACAATTCAACAACGCTTAGTTGAAATATTCTTTCACAATTCGTTATGTAAACTTTTCAACCTTAACACAATTAATTCAACACAACTGTAAAATGAAAGACAACATCTCGTTGTTGTTGTTAAATGAACTCAATTCACATGTGATGCTCCTAGACTTTATTCAGACAATTTAAACATGAAGTGGGAGACAGTGTGACATGGCACAGTCAATCAGTCAGCCAATCAGACAGTCAGACAGTCAGTCAGCCAATCAGACAGTCAGCCAATCAGACAGTCAGCCAACCAGTCAGTCAGCCAGTCAGCCAATCAGACAGTCAGCCAATCAGACAGTCAGTCAGTCAACAATTTAGTCATACAGTTAACCAGACAACCAGTCAGACAGTCAACCAACAAGCCAATCAGTCAGCCAGTCAGCCAATCAGACAGTCAGCCAACCAGTCAGCCAATCAGACAGTCAGCCAACCAGTCAATCAGTCAGCCAGTCAGACAGTCAGCCAATCAGACAGTCAGCCAATCAGACAGTCAGCCAATCAGTCAATCAGTCAGCCAATCAGACAGTCAGCCAATCAGACAGTCAGTCAACCAGTCAGCCAATCAGACAGTCAGCCAATCAGACAGTCAGCCAACCAGTCAATCAGTCAGCCAATCAGACAGTCAGACAGTCAGCCAATCAGACAGTCAGCCAATCAGACAGTCAGTCAGTCGGTCAGTCAGTCAGCCAGTCAACAATTTAGTCATACAGTTAACCAGACAACCAGTCAGACAGTCAACCAACAAGCCAGTCAGTCAACCAACCAGTCAGACAGTCAACCAACCAGCCAGCCAGTCAACCAACCAGCCAGTCAACCAACCAGCCAGTCAGTCAACCAACCAGTCAGTCAGTCAACCAACCAGTCAGTCATTTAGTCACAGTCAACCAGTCAGTCAGTCAGATCACCTGTCTCTGAGTCTGGCCAGTTCAGTCTTCAGGTGGACCTCACAGGCCTGGGCAGAGTGTAGCTTGGTGGTAGTCTTCTCTAGGTCCTGTCTGAGGAGCTGTAGTCCTGAGCCACCTCTCCCCTGGGCTCCTAGACACTCCTCTAGAGACTGGATGACTTCTTCTTTAGCCTGCAGGGCCCTGGTCAGCTTGGACAGGTCATTACAGAACTGTTGCTTCTGCCCCTCCTTCTCCTCTGTCAGCACCTGCAGGGGGGAGCAGAGTGAACCCACCGTCTATGAATCAGTCTACAACAACAAACCCACCGACTATGAATCAGTCTACAACAACAAAACCCACTGTCTATAAGTCAGTCTATGAATCAGTCTACAACAACAAACCCACTGTCTATGAATCAGTCTATATCACCAAACCCACAGTCTATGCCAGTCTATAACACCAAACCCACTGTCTATAAGTCAGTCTATGAACCAGTCTACAACAACAAAACCCACAGTCTATGAATCAGTCTACAACACCAAACCCACTGTCTATAAGCCAGTCTATGAACCAGTCTACAACACCAAAACCCACAGTCTATGAATCAGGCTATAACAACAAAACCCACGGTCTATAAGCCAGTCTATGAACAGGTCTATGAATCAGTCTATAAGCCAGTCTATAAGCCAGTCTACAACACCAAACCCACAGTCTATAAGCCAGTCTATAAGCAGGTTTATGAATCAGTCTATAAGCCAGTCGATGAACCAGTCTATAACCCCGAACCCACTGTATATAAGCCAGTCTATGAACCAGTCTACAACACCAAACCCACTGTCTATAAGCCAGTCTATGAATCAGTCTACAACACCAAACCCACAGTCTATAAGCCAGTCGATGAACCAGTCTACAACACCAAACCCACAGTCTATAAGCTAGTCTATGAACCAGTCTACAACACCAAACCTACAGTCTATGTACCAGTCTATGAACCAGTCTATAACACCAAACCCACAGTCTATAAGCCAGTCTATAAGCAGGTCTATGAACCAGTCTACAACACCAAACCTACAGTCTATAAGCCAGTCTATAAGCAGGTCTATGAACCAGTCTACAACACCAAACCCACTGTCTATAAGCCAGTCTATGAACCGGTCTACAACACCAAACCAACAGTCTATAAGCCAGTCTATAAGCAGGTCTATTAATCAGTCTATACGCCAGTCTATGAACCAGTTTACAACACCAAACATACAGTCAATAAGCCAGTCTACAACACCAAACCTACAGTCTATAAGCCAGTCTATAAGCAGGTCTATGAATCAGTCTATACGCCAGTCTATGAACCAGTCTACAACACCAAACCTACAGTCTATAAGCCAGTCTATAAGCCAGTCTATAAGCCAGTCTATGAATCAGTCTATACGCCAGTCTATGAACCAGTCTACAACACTAAACCCATAGTCTATAAGCCAGTCTATGAACCAGTCTACAACACCAAACCCACTGTCTATTTGCCAGTCTATTAACCAGTCTACAACACTAAACCCACAGTCTATAAGCCAGTCTAAGAACCAGTCTACAACACCAAACCCACTGTCTATAAGCCAGTCTATGAACCAGTCTACAACACCAAACCCACTGTCTATAAGTCAGTCTATGAACCAGTCTACAACACCAAACCCACAGTCTATAAGCCAGTCTATAAGCCAGTCTATAAGCCAGTCTATGAATCAGTCTATAAGCCAGTCTATAAGCAGGTTTATGAATCAGTCTATAAGCCAGTCTATAAGCCAGTCTATGAATCAGTCTATAAGCCAGTCTATAAGCAGGTTTCTGAATCAGTCTATAAGCCAGTCTATAAGCAGGTCTATGAACCAGTCTATAAGGCAGTCTATAAGCCAGTCTATAAGCCAGTCTATAAGCCAGTCTATGAATCAGTCTATAAGCCAGTCTATAAGCAGGTCTATGAACCAGTCTATAAGGCAGTCTATAAGCAGGTCTATGAATCAGTCTATAAGCAGGTCTATGAATCAGTCTATAAGGCAGTCTATAAGCAGGTCTATGAACCAGTCTATAAGCAGGTCTATGAACCAGTCTATAAGTTATGGTCTAATACCATGTTATTTTTCATTCACACCAATCTGCAGCATCTTTGGTTTACAACAACAGTGCATTTCACACCACTGTCTCACCTCGTCGTCTGTTCCTGACTGTAACATCAACTGTGTTACAACATCAATCACAGAGACCTGCACCTGGCTGGCACTGACTGTCTATTTCAAGAAAACGGTCCGTCTCAGGTCTGCCAACAGGCGCCGGGTTCCCCCTCCCTCCCTCCCTCCAGTCTCCTACATGCTGTCCCCTCCTGGGCTCTCCCCTCAGCTGCTCCTGGAGGTGTCTGAGTCGTTCCAGCTCCAGTTCCTGGGAGTGCAGTGTATCCTGGGCCCTCTCCAACTGACCCCTCAGCCTCTGCAGATCTGCCTGCCCGGCACGCCCTCCTCCTGGGTCCTGTAGCCACGCTGCACCCTGGGACTGGAGGAGGAGGTACAGCAGATAGCTCATTTCAGGATATTTTGAAAGTGGGGGGTAATTTTCCTATAAAGTCTTAAGGCTCCTAAATTCTAATGTCAACAGTAGTCTTCAGTGTTCAAATATGCAGAATAAAAGTAAATCTCTCGATGAGACAGGTGATGATAGAAGATTAGAGGGGAATCAGCTTCAAGGTCACGACCCTGTAAATTGTGATGTAAAACTATCTGTACAACACAACATATAGTAAATCGTAAAGTCCCTGGTTGCTAAGTTACCTTCATATTAGTGAACTGCTCTGCCAGACCCTTCCTCTGGGTCTCCAAGGACGACACCTGCTTCTGGTACTGCATCCTCTGGTTCTCCCACTCCGCTGACCTCTGACGGAACTCCTGATGAACACAACACGGAGGTCAGGGGTCAATAACAACACAGAGGTCAGGGATGAACACAACACAGAGGTCAGGGATGAACACAACACAGAGGTCAGGGATGAACACACAGCTAGGGAACAGCAATATGCACCTCAAAGTAGCGCTGATCTAGGATCAGGTCCTTCTTGTCCAATATAATGTTATTCATTAGGATCTTTGAAAAGGTCAAACTGATGATCACTCCTTCTCTGACAAAATGTCTACATACTGTACATGTCCAGGAGCACCGAGAACACTGGTCCATAGCTTCTGAGAAAAGAACCAGGCCGTACCTCTATCTTTCCATTGAGGCGGGTCACCTCTGTCCGGTCCTCCTCTCGGCTCTTGGCTCCTTCACGAGACTCCTTCAGCTGTTTACTCTGAAGCTTCTGGTAGCTGTGCTTTAGCTTAGACAACTGGAGGGAGTGAGGGAGAGAGAGAGGAGACATGGGAATGGTGTGGCTTGATTCATGCAGCTCTCTGTACACATTGGACTAGACTGGGTTTCACCCCTACTATGTAAGCACCTTGAGCATACGGAAAATGACTATTATTGGTTCTCTAATCTAGAGTAAAGACAGATGGACAGATAGACAGACAGACAGACAGACAGACATACAGACAGACAGACAGACAGACAGACAGACAGACAGACTGATGGACAGACAGACAGACAGACAGACAGACAGACAGACAGACAGATTGATGGACAGACTGACAGATAGGTAGACATACAGACTGACAGATAGGCAGACTGACAGATAGGTAGACATACAGACTGACAGATAGGCAGACAGACAGACAGACAGACAGACAGACTGATGGACAGACTGATGGACAGACTGATGGACAGACT
This sequence comes from Oncorhynchus clarkii lewisi, assembly GCF_045791955.1. Classification (NCBI taxonomy): domain Eukaryota; kingdom Metazoa; phylum Chordata; class Actinopteri; order Salmoniformes; family Salmonidae; genus Oncorhynchus; species Oncorhynchus clarkii. The sequence continues at coordinate 3,897,023 of NC_092147.1, forward strand.
GACAGATAGGTAGACATACGGACAGACAGACTGACGGACAGACTGACAGATAGGTAGACGGACAGACAGACGGACAGACTGACGGACATACTGACAAATAGGTAGACAGACGGACAGACAGATAGGTAGACAGACTGACGGACAGACAGATAGGTTGACAGACTGACGGACAGACAGATAGGTTGACAGACTGACGGACAGACAGACAGACTGACGGACAGACTTACAGATAGGTTGACAGACAGGTAGACAGACGGACAGACAGATAGGTAGACAGACTGACGGACAGACTGACAGATAGGTAGACAGACTGACGGACAGACTGACAGACAGACTGACAGATGGGTAGACAGACTGACGGACAGACAGATAGGTTGACAGACTGACGGACAGACAGATAGGTTGACAGACTGACGGACAGACAGATAGGTTGACAGACTGACGGACAGACTGACAGACAGACTGACAGATAGGTTGACAGACAGGTAGACAGACGGACAGACAGATAGGTAGACAGACTGACGGACAGACTGACAGATAGGTAGACAGACTGACGGACAGACTGACAGACAGACTGACAGATGGGTAGACAGACTGACGGACAGACAGATAGGTTGACAGACTGACGGACAGACAGATAGGTTGACAGACTGACGGACAGACTGACGAACAGACTGACAGATAGGCAGACAGACTGAAAGATAGGTAGACAGACGGACAGACAGATAGGTTGACAGACTGACGGACAGACAGATAGGTTGACAGACTGACGGACAGACAGACAGACTGACGGACAGACTGACAGATAGGTTGACAGACAGGTAGACAGACGGACAGACAGATAGGTAGACAGACTGACGGACAGACAGATAGGTTGACAGACTGACGGACAGACTGACAGATAGGCAGACAGACTGAAAGATAGGTAGACAGACTGACGGACAGACTGACAGATAGGCAGACAGACTGACAGATAGGTAGACAGACTGACGGACAGACTGACAGATAGGTAGACAGACTGACGGACAGACTGACAGACAGACTGACAGATGGGTAGACATACTGACCGACAGATAGGTAGACAGACTAACGGACAGACCGCCACCGTCTTTGCGTTGCACTAAAGCGCTCACTAACGTACCTCATCTTTGACACGCTGCAGTTGTTCCTCATATTTAACGACCAGCTCTTGCTTCCCTGTCTGGACCTCATTTAGCTGCTTGCGGAGCAACCCAACCTGTGGGAAGATAAACAGGCTCGTGTCAAGAGAACCTGGTAGGCAGGCTGCATTCACAGCTACAAAACACACTTTAGGAACAAACACTGTCGTGCAGCAATGCATGTTAAATTACAACAAACTTGTAGTAGTAGTCACAGAATTGTTCCAATGTTGTGTCTTGCTGTATCGCGCCCATCTCTAGTGTAAGTTTCTCACCGACAACATGACAGCCGTCGCAGTTCATTCCATTAGGGTGTTTCTTCTGGGAGATTAGCATTCAAGCTCAGTTTTAGGCCCCACACCTTAAGTTGACGGAGACTGACGGAAAGCTGAACGCTCACATTTACATGCAGCAGAAAAGCTTGCCTCACACATAAGGCTGCAAAAATCTAACTTTCCTCGAATTTGCAGGTTTTCCAGAAATCCTGGTTGAAGGATTCCAATGTATTTTATTGTTTTGCTTATTCCAATAATCTTCTAAAACAGGATTTCTAGAAAACTGGAGAATTTGGGGAAAGTTAAGAGGAGTTTTGCAATTCTACTTCCACATAGCCACTCAGTCTAGTTCACCTGCATCAGCTCTTTCTCCACTACCACTTTCAACAACCGACAGCCAGTGTTCTGCAGGTCTAACAGTGAAACTATAGCCACTGTCACTTTGTACATCTTCCACAGGGTATAAAAGGCAAGGAGTGAGACATCAGGAGTTAAAACAGAGATTATATATACTGCCTTCAGAAAGTATTCACACCCCTTGACTTTTTCCCACATTTTGTTGTGTTACAGCCTGAATTTAAAATAGATTAAATTAAGATGTTGTAACTGATCTACACACAATACCCCATAATGTCAAAGTGGAATTATGTTTTTTTATTTTTTTTATTTTACAAAATAATAAAAAATGGAAAGTTGAAATGTCTTGAGTCATTAAGTACTCAACCCCTTTGTTATGTCAAGCCTAAATAAGTTCAGGAGTCAAAATGTGCTTAACAAGTCACATAATAAGTTGCATGGACTGACTCTGTGTGCAATAATAGTGTTTATCATGATTTTTGAATGACTACCTCATCTCTGTACCCCACACATACAATTATCTGTAAGGTCCCTCAGTCGAGCAGTGAACTTCAAACACAGATTCAACCACAAAGACCAGGGAGGTTTTCCAAGGCCTCACAAAAGAAGAGCACCTATTGGTCGATGGGCAAATATAAAAAACAAAGCTGACATTGAATATCCCTTTGTGGTTGAATCCATGTTTGAAATTCACTGCTGGACTGAGGGACCTTACAGATAAATGTATGTGTGGGGTACAGAGATGAGGGACCTTACAGATAATTGTATGTGTGGGATACAGAGATGAGGGACCTTACAGATAATTGTATGTGTGGGGTACAGAGATGAGGGACCTTACAGATAATTGTATGTGTGGGGTACAGAGATGAGGGACCTTACAGATAATTGTATGTGTGGGATACAGAGATGAGGGACCTTACAGATAAATGTATGTGTGGGGTACAGAGATGAGGGACCTTACAGATAAATGTATGTGTGGGATACAGAGATGAGGGACCTTACAGATAATTGTATGTGTGAGGTACAGAGATGAGGGACCTTACAGATAATTGTATGTGTGGGGTACAGAGATGAGGGACCTTACAGATAATTGTATGTGTGGGGTACAGAGATGAGGGACCTTACAGATAATTGTATGTGTGGGGTACAGAGATGAGGGACCTTACAGATAATTGTATGTGTGGGGTACAGAGATGAGGGACCTTACAGATAATTGTATGTGTGGGGTACAGAGATGAGGGACCTTACAGATAATTGTATGTGTGGGGTACAGAGATGAGGGACCTTACAGATAAATGTATGTGTGGGATACAGAGATGAGGGACCTTACAGATAATTGTATGTGTGGGATACAGAGATGAGGGACCTTACAGATAAATGTATGTGTGGGGTACAGAGATGAGGGACCTTACAGATAATTGTATGTGTGGGGTACAGAGATGAGGGACCTTACAGATAATTGTATGTGTGGGGTACAGAGATGAGGGACCTTACAGATAATTGTATGTGTGGGGTACAGAGATGAGGGACCTTACAGATAATTGTATGTGTGGGGTACAGAGATGAGGGACCTTACAGATAAATGTATGTGTGAGATACAGAGATGAGGGACCTTACAGATAATTGTATGTGTGGGATACAGAGATGAGGGACCTTACAGATAATTGTATGTGTGGGGTACAGAGATGAGGGACCTTACAGATAATTGTATGTGTGGGGTACAGAGATGAGGGACCTTACAGATAATTGTATGTGTGGGGTACAGAGATGAGGGACCTTACAGATAATTGTATGTGTGGGGTACAGAGATGAGGGACCTTACAGATAATTGTATGTGTGGGGTACAGAGATGAGGGACCTTACAGATAATTGTATGTGTGGGATACAGAGATGAGGGACCTTACAGATAATTGTATGTGTGGGGTACAGAGATGAGGGACCTTACAGATAATTGTATGTGTGGGGGTACAGAGATGAGGGACCTTACAGATAAATGTATGTGTGGGGTACAGAGATGAGGGACCTTACAGATAAATGTATGTGTGGGATACAGAGATGAGGGACCTTACAGATAATTGTATGTGTGGGATACAGAGATGAGGGACCTTACAGATAATTGTATGTGTGGGGTACAGAGATGAGGGACCTTACAGATAATTGTATGTGTGGGATACAGAGATGAGGGACCTTACAGATAATTGTATGTGTGGGGGTACAGAGATGAGGGACCTTACAGATAATTGTATGTGTGGGGTACAGAGATGAGGGACCTTACAGATAATTGTATGTGTGGGATACAGAGATGAGGGACCTTACAGATAATTGTATGTGTGGGGGTACAGAGATGAGGGACCTTACAGATAATTGTATGTGTGGGATACAGAGATGAGGGACCTTACAGATAATTGTATGTGTGGGGTAGAGAGATGAGGGACCTTACAGATAATTGTATGTGTGGGGTACAGAGATGAGGGACCTTACAGATAATTGTATGTGTGGGGTACAGAGATGAGGGACCTTACAGATAATTGTATGTGTGGGGTACAGAGATGAGGGACCTTACAGATAATTGTATGTGTGGGATACAGAGATGAGGGACCTTACAGATAATTGTATGTGTGGGATACAGAGATGAGGGACCTTACAGATAATTGTATGTGTGGGGTAGAGAGATGAGGGACCTTACAGATAATTGTATGTGTGGGGTACAGAGATGAGGGACCTTACAGATAAATGTATGTGTGGGGTACAGAGATGAGGGACCTTACAGATAATTGTATGTGTGGGGTAGAGAGATGAGGGACCTTACAGATAATTGTATGTGTGGGGTACAGAGATGAGGGACCTTACAGATAATTGTATGTGTGGGGTACAGAGATGAGGGACCTTACAGATAATTGTATGTGTGGGGTACAGAGATGAGGGACCTTACAGATAATTGTATGTGTGAGGTAGAGAGATGAGGGACCTTACAGAGATGAGGGACCTTACAGATAAATGTATGTGTGGGGTACAGAGATGAGGGACCTTACAGATAATTGTATGTGTGGGATACAGAGATGAGGGACCTTACAGATAAATGTATGTGTGGGGTACAGAGATGAGGGACCTTACAGATAAATGTATGTGTGGGATACAGAGATGAGGGACCTTACAGATAAATGTATGTGTGGGATACAGAGATGAGGGACCTTACAGATAATTGTATGTGTGGGATACAGAGATGAGGGACCTTACAGATAAATGTATGTGTGGGATACAGAGATGAGGGACCTTACAGATAAATGTATGTGTGGGGTACAGAGATGAGGGACCTTACAGATAATTGTATGTGTGGGGTACAGAGATGAGGGACCTTACAGATAATTGTATGTGTGGGGTACAGGGATGAGGGACCTTACAGATAAATGTATGTGTGGGATACAGAGATGAGGGACCTTACAGATAAATGTATGTGTGGGGTACAGAGATGAGGGACCTTACAGATAAATGTATGTGTGGGATACAGAGATGAGGGACCTTACAGATAAATGTATGTGTGGGATACAGAGATGAGGGACCTTACAGATAATTGTATGTGTGGGATACAGAGATGAGGGACCTTACAGATAAATGTATGTGTGGGATACAGAGATGAGGGACCTTACAGATAATTGTATGTGTGGGATACAGAGATGAGGGACCTTACAGATAATTGTATGTGTGGGGTACAGAGATGAGGGACCTTACAGATAATTGTATGTGTGGGGTACAGAGATGAGGGACCTTACAGATAATTGTATGTGTGGGGTACAGAGATGAGGGACCTTACAGATAATTGTATGTGTGGGGTACAGAGATGAGGGACCTTACAGATAATTGTATGTGTGGGGTACAGAGATGAGGGACCTTACAGATAAATGTATGTGTGGGATACAGAGATGAGGGACCTTACAGATAATTGTATGTGTGGGATACAGAGATGAGGGACCTTACAGATAATTGTATGTGTGGGGTACAGAGATGAGGGACCTTACAGATAATTGTATGTGTGGGGTACAGAGATGAGGGACCTTACAGATAAATGTATGTGTGAGATACAGAGATGAGGGACCTTACAGATAATTGTATGTGTGGGATACAGAGATGAGGGACCTTACAGATAATTGTATGTGTGGGGTACAGAGATGAGGGACCTTACAGATAATTGTATGTGTGGGGTACAGAGATGAGGGACCTTACAGATAATTGTATGTGTGGGGTACAGAGATGAGGGACCTTACAGATAATTGTATGTGTGGGGTACAGAGATGAGGGACCTTACAGATAATTGTATGTGTGGGGTACAGAGATGAGGGACCTTACAGATAATTGTATGTGTGGGATACAGAGATGAGGGACCTTACAGATAATTGTATGTGTGGGGTACAGAGATGAGGGACCTTACAGATAATTGTATGTGTGGGGGTACAGAGATGAGGGACCTTACAGATAAATGTATGTGTGGGGTACAGAGATGAGGGACCTTACAGATAAATGTATGTGTGGGATACAGAGATGAGGGACCTTACAGATAATTGTATGTGTGGGATACAGAGATGAGGGACCTTACAGATAATTGTATGTGTGGGGTACAGAGATGAGGGACCTTACAGATAATTGTATGTGTGGGATACAGAGATGAGGGACCTTACAGATAATTGTATGTGTGGGGGTACAGAGATGAGGGACCTTACAGATAATTGTATGTGTGGGGTACAGAGATGAGGGACCTTACAGATAATTGTATGTGTGGGATACAGAGATGAGGGACCTTACAGATAATTGTATGTGTGGGGGTACAGAGATGAGGGACCTTACAGATAATTGTATGTGTGGGAGTACAGAGATGAGGGACCTTACAGATAATTGTATGTGTGGGGGTACAGAGATGAGGGACCTTACAGATAAATGTATGTGTGAGGTAGAGAGATGAGGGACCTTACAGATAATTGTATGTGTGGGGGTACAGAGATGAGGGACCTTACAGATAATTGTATGTGTGGGGTACAGAGATGAGGGACCTTACAGATAAATGTATGTGTAGGGTACAGAGATGAGGGACCTTACAGATAATTGTATGTGTGGGATACAGAGATGAGGGACCTTACAGATAATTGTATGTGTGGGATACAGAGATGAGGGACCTTACAGATAATTGTATGTGTGGGGTAGAGAGATGAGGGACCTTACAGATAATTGTATGTGTGGGGTACAGAGATGAGGGACCTTACAGATAATTGTATGTGTGGGGTACAGAGATGAGGGACCTTACAGATAATTGTATGTGTGGGATACAGAGATGAGGGACCTTACAGATAATTGTATGTGTGGGGTAGAGAGATGAGGGACCTTACAGATAATTGTATGTGTGGGGTACAGAGATGAGGGACCTTACAGATAATTGTATGTGTGGGGTACAGAGATGAGGGACCTTACAGATAATTGTATGTGTGGGGGTACAGAGATGAGGGACCTTACAGATAATTGTATGTGTGGGGTACAGAGATGAGGGACCTTACAGATAAATGTATGTGTGGGGTACAGAGATGAGGGACCTTACAGATAATTGTATGTGTGGGGTACAGAGATGAGGGACCTTACAGATAATTGTATGTGTGGGGTACAGAGATGAGGGACCTTACAGATAAATGTATGTGTGGGGTACAGAGATGAGGGACCTTACAGATAAATGTATGTGTGGGGTACAGAGATGAGGGACCTTACAGATAATTGTATGTGTGGGGTACAGAGATGAGGGACCTTACAGATAATTGTATGTGTGGGGTACAGAGATGAGGGACCTTACAGATAAATGTATGTGTGAGATACAGAGATGAGGGACCTTACAGATAATTGTATGTGTGGGATACAGAGATGAGGGACCTTACAGATAATTGTATGTGTGGGGTACAGAGATGAGGGACCTTACAGATAATTGTATGTGTGAGGTAGAGAGATGAGGGACCTTACAGATAATTGTATGTGTGGGGTACAGAGATGAGGGACCTTACAGATAATTGTATGTGTGGGGTACAGAGATGAGGGACCTTACAGATAAATGTATGTGTGAGGTAGAGAGATGAGGGACCTTACAGATAATTGTATGTGTGGGATACAGAGATGAGGGACCTTACAGATAATTGTATGTGTGGGGTACAGAGATGAGGGACCTTACAGATAAATGTATGTGTGAGGTAGAGAGATGAGGGACCTTACAGATAATTGTATGTGTGGGGTACAGAGATGAGGGACCTTACAGATAAATGTATGTGTGGGATACAGAGATGAGGGACCTTACAGATAATTGTATGTGTGGGGTACAGAGATGAGGGACCTTACAGATAATTGTATGTGTGGGGTACAGAGATGAGGGACCTTACAGATAATTGTATGTGTGGGATACAGAGATGAGGGACCTTACAGATAATTGTATGTGTGGGGTACAGAGATGAGGGACCTTACAGATAATTGTATGTGTGGGGGTACAGAGATGAGGGACCTTACAGATAAATGTATGTGTGGGGTACAGAGATGAGGGACCTTACAGATAAATGTATGTGTGGGATACAGAGATGAGGGACCTTACAGATAATTGTATGTGTGGGATACAGAGATGAGGGACCTTACAGATAATTGTATGTGTGGGGTACAGAGATGAGGGACCTTACAGATAATTGTATGTGTGGGATACAGAGATGAGGGACCTTACAGATAATTGTATGTGTGGGGGTACAGAGATGAGGGACCTTACAGATAATTGTATGTGTGGGGTACAGAGATGAGGGACCTTACAGATAATTGTATGTGTGGGATACAGAGATGAGGGACCTTACAGATAATTGTATGTGTGGGGGTACAGAGATGAGGGACCTTACAGATAATTGTATGTGTGGGAGTACAGAGATGAGGGACCTTACAGATAATTGTATGTGTGGGGGTACAGAGATGAGGGACCTTACAGATAAATGTATGTGTGAGGTAGAGAGATGAGGGACCTTACAGATAATTGTATGTGTGGGGGTACAGAGATGAGGGACCTTACAGATAATTGTATGTGTGGGGTACAGAGATGAGGGACCTTACAGATAAATGTATGTGTAGGGTACAGAGATGAGGGACCTTACAGATAATTGTATGTGTGGGATACAGAGATGAGGGACCTTACAGATAATTGTATGTGTGGGATACAGAGATGAGGGACCTTACAGATAATTGTATGTGTGGGGTAGAGAGATGAGGGACCTTACAGATAATTGTATGTGTGGGGTACAGAGATGAGGGACCTTACAGATAATTGTATGTGTGGGGTACAGAGATGAGGGACCTTACAGATAATTGTATGTGTGGGATACAGAGATGAGGGACCTTACAGATAATTGTATGTGTGGGGTAGAGAGATGAGGGACCTTACAGATAATTGTATGTGTGGGGTACAGAGATGAGGGACCTTACAGATAATTGTATGTGTGGGGTACAGAGATGAGGGACCTTACAGATAATTGTATGTGTGGGGTACAGAGATGAGGGACCTTACAGATAATTGTATGTGTGGGATACAGAGATGAGGGACCTTACAGATAATTGTATGTGTGGGATACAGAGATGAGGGACCTTACAGATAATTGTATGTGTGGGGTAGAGAGATGAGGGACCTTACAGATAATTGTATGTGTGGGGTACAGAGATGAGGGACCTTACAGATAAATGTATGTGTGGGGTACAGAGATGAGGGACCTTACAGATAATTGTATGTGTGGGGTAGAGAGATGAGGGACCTTACAGATAATTGTATGTGTGGGGTACAGAGATGAGGGACCTTACAGATAATTGTATGTGTAGGGTACAGAGATGAGGGACCTTACAGATAATTGTATGTGTGGGGTACAGAGATGAGGGACATTACAGATAATTGTATGTGTGAGGTAGAGAGATGAGGGACCTTACAGAGATGAGGGACCTTACAGATAAATGTATGTGTGGGGTACAGAGATGAGGGACCTTACAGATAATTGTATGTGTGGGATACAGAGATGAGGGACCTTACAGATAAATGTATGTGTGGGGTACAGAGATGAGGGACCTTACAGATAATTGTATGTGTGGAGTACAGAGATGAGGGACCTTACAGATAATTGTATGTGTGGGGTACAGAGATGAGGGACCTTACAGATAAATGTATGTGTGGGGTACAGAGATGAGGGACCTTACAGATAAATGTATGTGTGGGGTACAGAGATGAGGGACCTTACAGATAATTGTATGTGTGGAGTACAGAGATGAGGGACCTTACAGATAAATGTATGTGTGGAGTACAGAGATGAGGGACCTTACAGATAATTGTATGTGTGGGGTACAGAGATGAGGGACCTTACAGATAAATGTATGTGTGGGGTAGAGAGATGAGGGACCTTACAGATAAATGTATGTGTGGGGTAGAGAGATGAGGGACCTTACAGATAATTGTATGTGTGGGGTACAGAGATGAGGGACCTTACAGATAAATGTATGTGTGGGGTAGAGAGATGAGGGACCTTACAGATAAATGTATGTGTGGGGTAGAGAGATGAGGGACCTTACAGATAAATGTATGTGTGGGGTAGAGAGATGAGGGACCTTACAGATAAATGTATGTGTGGGGTACAGAGATGAGGGACCTTACAGATAATTGTATGTGTGGGGTACAGAGATGAGGGACCTTACAGATAATTGTATGTGTGGGGTACAGAGATGAGGGACCTTACAGATAATTGTATGTGTGGGGTACAGAGATGAGGGACCTTACAGTTAATTGTATGTGTGGGGGTACAGAGATGAGGGACCTTACCGATAATTGTATGTGTGGGGTACAGAGATGAGGGACCTTACAGATAATTGTATGTGTGGGGTACAGAGATGAGGGACCTTACAGATAAATGTATGTGTGGGGTACAGAGATGAGGGACCTTACAGATAATTGTATGTGTGGAGTACAGAGATGAGGGACCTTACAGATAATTGTATGTGTGGGGTACAGAGATGAGGGACCTTACAGATAATTGTATGTGTGGGGTACAGAGATGAGGGACCTTACAGATAAATGTATGTGTGGGGTACAGAGATGAGGGACCTTACAGATAATTGTATGTGTGGAGTACAGAGATGAGGGACCTTACAGATAATTGTATGTGTGGGGTACAGAGATGAGGGACCTTACAGATAATTGTATGTGTGGGGTACAGAGATGAGGGACCTTACAGATAAATGTATGTGTGGGGTACAGAGATGAGGGACCTTACAGATAATTGTATGTGTGGGGGTACAGAGATGAGGGACCTTACAGATAATTGTATGTGTGGGGTACAGAGATGAGGGACCTTACAGATAATTGTATGTGTGGGGTACAGAGATGAGGGACCTTACAGATAATTGTATGTGTGGGGTACAGAGATGAGGGACCTTACAGATAATTGTATGTGTGGGGTACAGAGATGAGGGACCTTACAGATAATTGTATGTGTGGGGGTACAGAGATGAGGGACCTTACAGATAAATGTATGTGTGGGGTAGAGAGATGAGGGACCTTACAGATAATTGTATGTGTGGGGTACAGAGATGAGGGACCTTACAGATAAATGTATGTGTGGGGTACAGAGATGAGGGACCTTACAGATAATTGTATGTGTGGAGTACAGAGATGAGGGACCTTACAGATAATTGTATGTGTGGGGTACAGAGATGAGGGACCTTACAGATAAATGTATGTGTGGAGTACAGAGATGAGGGACCTTACAGATAATTGTATGTGTGGGGTACAGAGATGAGGGACCTTACAGATAAATGTATGTGTGGGGTACAGAGATGAGGGACCTTACAGATAATTGTATGTGTGGGGTACAGAGATGAGGGACCTTACAGTTAATTGTATGTGTGGGGTACAGAGATGAGGGACCTTACAGATAATTGTATGTGTGGGGTACAGAGATGAGGGACCTTACAGATAATTGTATGTGTGGGATACAGAGATGAGGGACCTTACAGATAATTGTATGTGTGGGGTACAGAGATGAGGGACCTTACAGATAATTGTATGTGTGGGGTACAGAGATGAGGGACCTTACAGATAATTGTATGTGTGGGGTACAGAGATGAGGGACCTTACAGATAAATGTATGTGTGGGGTACAGAGATGAGGGACCTTACAGATAAATGTATGTGTGGGGTACAGGGATGAGGGACCTTACAGATAATTGCATGTGTGGGGTACAGGGATGAGGGACCTTACAGATAAATGTATGTGTGGGGTACAGAGATGAGGGACCTTACAGATAAATGTATGTGTGGGGTACAGAGATGAGGGACCTTACAGATAATTGTATGTGTGGGGTACAGAGATGAGGGACCTTACAGATAATTGTATGTGTGGGGTACAGAGATGAGGGACCTTACAGATAATTGTATGTGTGGGGTACAGAGATGAGGGACCTTACAGATAATTGTATGTGTGGGGTACAGAGATGAGGGACCTTACAGATAATTGTATGTGTGGGGTACAGAGATGAGGGACCTTACAGATAAATGTATGTGTGGGGTACAGAGATGAGGGACCTTACAGATAATTGTATGTGTGGGGTACAGAGATGAGGGACCTTACAGATAATTGTATGTGTGGGGTACAGAGATGAGGGACCTTACAGATAAATGTATGTGTGGGGTACAGAGATGAGGGACCTTACAGATAAATGTATGTGTGGGGTACAGAGATGAGGGACCTTACAGATAATTGTATGTGTGGGGTACAGGAGATGAGGGACCTTACAGATAAATGTATGTGTGGGGTACAGAGATGAGGGACCTTACAGATAAATGTATGTGTGGGGTACAGAGATGAGGGACCTTACAGATAATTGTATGTGTGGGGTACAGAGATGAGGGACCTTACAGATAATTGTATGTGTGGGGTACAGAGATGAGGGACCTTACAGATAATTGTATGTGTGGAGTACAGAGATGAGGGACCTTACAGATAATTGTATGCGTGGGGTACAGAGATGAGGGACCTTACAGATAAATGTATGTGTGGGGTACAGAGATGAGGGACCTTACAGATAATTGTATGTGTAGGGTACAGAGATGAGGGACCTTACAGATAATTGTATGTGTGGGGTACAGAGATGAGGGACCTTACAGATAAATGTATGTGTGGGGTACAGAGATGAGGGACCTTACAGATAATTGTATGTGTGGAGTACAGAGATGAGGGACCTTACAGATAATTGTATGTGTGGGGTACAGAGATGAGGGACCTTACAGATAAATGTATGTGTGGGGTACAGAGATGAGGGACCTTACAGATAAATGTATGTGTGGGGTACAGAGATGAGGGACCTTACAGTTAATTGTATGTGTGGGGTACAGAGATGAGGGACCTTACAGATAATTGTATGTGTGGGGTACAGAGATGAGGGACCTTACAGATAATTGTATGTGTGGGATACAGAGATGAGGGACCTTACAGATAATTGTATGTGTGGGGTACAGAGATGAGGGACCTTACAGATAATTGTATGTGTGGGGTACAGAGATGAGGGACCTTACAGATAATTGTATGTGTGGGGTACAGAGATGAGGGACCTTACAGATAAATGTATGTGTGGGGTACAGAGATGAGGGACCTTACAGATAAATGTATGTGTGGGGTACAGAGATGAGGGACCTTACAGATAATTGTATGTGTGGGGTACAGGGATGAGGGACCTTACAGATAATTGTATGTGTGGGGTACAGAGATGAGGGACCTTACAGATAATTGTATGTGTGGGGTACAGAGATGAGGGACCTTACAGATAAATGTATGTGTGGGGTACAGAGATGAGGGACCTTACAGATAATTGTATGTGTGGGGTACAGAGATGAGGGACCTTACAGATAATTGTATGTGTGGGGTACAGAGATGAGGGACCTTACAGATAATTGTATGTGTGGGGTACAGAGATGAGGGACCTTACAGATAAATGTATGTGTGGGGTACAGAGATGAGGGACCTTACAGATAAATGTATGTGTGGGGTACAGAGATGAGGGACCTTACAGATAATTGTATGTGTGGGGTACAGGGATGAGGGACCTTACAGATAAATGTATGTGTGGGGTACAGAGATGAGGGACCTTACAGATAAATGTATGTGTGGGGTACAGAGATGAGGGACCTTACAGATAATTGTATGTGTGGGGTACAGAGATGAGGGACCTTACAGATAATTGTATGTGTGGGGTACAGAGATGAGGGACCTTACAGATAAATGTATGTGTGGGGTACAGAGATGAGGGACCTTACAGATAAATGTATGTGTGGGATACAGAGATGAGGGACCTTACAGATAATTGTATGTGTGGGGTACAGAGATGAGGGACCTTACAGATAAATGTATGTGTGGGGTACAGAGATGAGGGACCTTACAGATAAATGTATGTGTGGAGTACAGAGATGAGGGACCTTACAGATAAATGTATGTGTGGGATACAGAGATGAGGGACCTTACAGATAAATGTATGTGTGGGGTACAGAGATGAGGGACCTTACAGATAATTGTATGTGTGGGATACAGAGATGAGGGACCTTACAGATAATTGTATGTGTGGAGTACAGAGATGAGGGACCTTACAGATAATTGTATGTGTGGGGTACAGAGATGAGGGACCTTACAGATAATTGTATGTGTGGGGTACAGAGATGAGGGACCTTACAGATAATTGTATGTGTGGGGTACAGAGATGAGGGACCTTACAGATAATTGTATGTGTGGGGTACAGAGATGAGGGACCTTACAGATAATTGTATGTGTGGGGTACAGAGATGAGGGACCTTACAGATAATTGTATGTGTGGGGTACAGAGATGAGGGACCTTACAGATAATTGTATGTGTGGGATACAGAGATGAGGGACCTTACAGATAAATGTATGTGTGGAGTACAGAGATGAGGGACCTTACAGATAATTGTATGTGTGGGATACAGAGATGAGGGACCTTACAGATAAATGTATGTGTGGGATACAGAGATGAGGGACCTTACAGATAAATGTATGTGTGGGATACAGAGATGAGGGACCTTACAGATAATTGTATGTGTGGAGTACAGAGATGAGGGACCTTACAGATAATTGTATGTGTGGGATACAGAGATGAGGGACCTTACAGATAAATGTATGTGTGGGGTACAGAGATGAGGGACCTTACAGATAATTGTATGTGTGGGGTACAGGGATGAGGGACCTTACAGATAATTGTATGTGTGGGGTACAGAGATGAGGGACCTTACAGATAATTGTATGTGTAGGGTACAGAGATGAGGGACCTTACAGATAATTATATGTGTGGGGTGAGATACCCAATGGGTTGGGCAATAGTGTTATTGTCAATCCTCTTGAAAAAAGGTATACTTAAAACTGGAAATGAACCAATCCTCCATCGTTAACAAAATGGAAAGGTCAAATGCTTTATTATCTTACAATTGAAAAGTGTGTGGGGCGATGGAGAGAAACAAAATGGTGCAGTTTGAGACCATGTGGTGGAGAGTGATGCAGGCGCTGGAGATGTGAGCAGGGGGAGTGTGGGGATGGGGGTGTGAGCAGGGGGAGTCTGGGGATGGGGGTGTGAGCAGGGGGAGTCTGGGGATGGGGGTGTGAGCAGGGGGAGTCTGGAGATGGGGGTGTGAGCAGGGGGAGTCTGGAGATGGGGGTGTGAGCAGGGGGAGTCTGGAGATGGGGGTGTGAGCAGGGGGAGTCTGGAGATGGGGGTGTGAGCAGGGGGAGTCTGGAGATGGGGGTGTGAGCAGGGGGAGTCTGGGGATGGGGGTGTGAGCAGGGGGAGTCTGGGGATGGGTGATGCTCGATGTCTGCCTTTGCATAATGTTTGTATGTGTTTTGTATTGTTTGAAAATAAATACAAATCTTACAATAACTACAATAACAACAACAATAATATCTATGCACAACCGTACCTCTGAGTTCCTTTGGTCTATGAGGTTTCTGGCTGAGAGGAGCTCCTCTTCTCCGCTGTGCAGACGCAGCTCCATGGCATGGATCTCTGCCTCCCACTCCGTCCTCTTATGGTTCACCATGATGTCTATTTGTCTCATCAGCTCCTGCAGCTCGGGCTCACAGGACGTCAGGACAGAGCTGGGAAGGGCGGAGCAGGACAACATTTATTTTCTGAAATGCTTGAGGTCTTAAAAACAACAACAACATAGATATCTTCCAATGCATAGTTACTCCTATTAGAACTAAAGGTAGCTGCTCGTATCTGCTCTCACCTCACGTCATGGTCTTGCAGAGATCCCAAAAAGGCATCCATCTCTAGTAATTGGCTTCTGACCGGCATCCACTTAGCTACATGGTCCCTGTAAATAAAACAATGAATGTATGACTCGTGATTAGGACTGGGAAGCTACTTTGAAATTCACTTACACGAGCGACAGTTAGATAGCTATCAGTTAGCAGTCCATCATCAGTACTGTCTGCAGAGTGTTTTGATCATACAGACCACTACGCCAGCTTATCAACAAACTTGTTAGCCAACCAGATTGTATCTAAATGTATTGACTGTCAGCTAGCTAGCTTGCCAGACAATGCAGTTTTTTGTTTGTTTGTTGTTTGTACTAGTTAACGTTAGCTAACTAAAGTAAGTCAAGGACAGTATAACATTACATTCGCTTGTTAGCCACTAAACGAGCTAGCAACTTGGTTAGCTAGCTTGACTGTTGACGACAAAAAAAACTAGAGACACCTAATAACTAGCTATGAATTTATTAACGTTGTATCCGTAGTCATAACATTCATGTCAATATAGGATATTAGATTAATTTGCTGTAACTTACACGTGTGAAACCATGAGATAATCGATTATTATAGTAATATATGATGATACTCACAGGAATAGCAAGGCCTGGTAACGTCAGATAGCAGCTAGTGGCTACTAGTGAGCTCTGGATAACAACTGTTGTGTTTACAGTGCGTTCCCCCCCGCAGGGCATTCTGGGATATAACAACTGTTGTGTTTACAGTCCGTTCCCCCCGCAGGGCATTCTGGGATAGAGTTAGCTAGATAGTTAGCTAGATACAGTAGCTAGATGCAAAAGCTGGATAGTTGCTAGATACAGTAGCTAGATAGTTAGCTAGATAGGTAGCTAGATCCAGTAGCTAGATAGATAGATACAGTAGCTAGATAGATAGCTAGATAGATAGCTAGATACAGTAGCTAGATAGATAGCTAGATAGATAGCTAGATACAGTAGCTAGATAGATAGCTAGATAGATAGCTAGATACAGTAGCTAGATAGATAGATACAGTAGCTAGATAGATAGCTAGATAGATAGCTAGATACAGTAGCTAGATATATAGATACAGTAGCTAGATACAGTAGCTGGATAGACAGATATTTAGCTAGATACAGTAGTTAGATAGTTAGCTAGATTGTTAGCAAGCTACAGTAGCTAGATAGTTAGCTAGATACAGTAGCTAGATATATAGCTAGATACAGTAGCTAGATAGTTAGCTAGATACAGTAGCTAGATAGATAGCTAGATACAGTAGCAAGCTAGATAGTTAGATAGATACAGTAGCTAGATAGATAGCTAGATAGTTAGCTAGATACAGTAGCTAGATGGTTAGCTATATAGATAGCTAGATACAGTAGCTAGATAGTTAGCTAGATACAGTAGCTAGATAGTTAGCTAGATACAGTAGCTAGATAGATAGCTAGATAGTTTGCTAGCTACAGTAGCTAGATAGATAGCTATATAGTTAGCTAGATAGATAGATACAGTAGCTAGATAGTTAGCTAGCTAGCTAGTTAACTAGATAGATAGCTATATAGTTAGCTAGCTACAGTAGCTAGATGGATAGCTAGCCAAGTTGTGAGTTGAAGCTATGCTGGCATGTAAAGCTAACGGTAACGTATGTGATAACGTTAGCTAAGCTAGTTAGTTAGCCAGCAAACGTTTCGGTAACACATTAGTCCCATCCTGAAACAAGCAATGCAACATGTAAAATTTGGCTAATTACCTGGCGCATTTAGAAATGCTTTATATACTCGGAATTGCAGGTTTAAAATAATGGTTTGCTGTTGTATTGTAGTCACTTATAACGTCAAAATGTCACCTGCCAGTGCACGCGGCTCGTTGGTCTAGGGGTATGATTCTCGCTTCGGGTGCGAGAGGTCCCGGGTTCAAATCCCGGACGAGCCCTGTTCTTTTTTTTTTTTTTTTTTTTTTTACTTTGACGTTTGCTACATCCAAATGACGTTAACTAATGCGTTCCCCGTGATATCTGCGGACGTTATTTAAATAGTGCCATTTGTGGTATCCAATCCGTGCCATATGTGGTATCCAGTCAGTCTTAAAATGAAGGAATTAGTTACCTATCTATATCTTGTAAAATGTTATTTCTTTTTTTGTCGTGGCTCGTTGGTCTAGGGGTATGATTCTCGCTTTGGGTGCGAGAGGTCCCGGGTTCAAATCCCGGACGAGCCCTTCTTTTTTCAGTCTGGATACGATATAAATCAGACTCATACGTTCATCTCAAACGATGTAAAGGATATAATGACTGAGACAGCTGTATCGGAATCTTTTTAACCACAGAGACAAGTACAGCAAAACAAAATAAACAAGCTGGGACACAATAATTATCAGCCCAATTTCTGCTGCAGATAGAGAAAATAAGTCTTTGGATTTAGGGTTACATTTTGGGATACTCATGGGATAAACAAACGTACAGTCAATAACACAATAGAAAAATCTATATACAGTGTGTGCAAATGTAGTAAGATTAGGGAGGTAAGGCAATAAATAGGCCATAATGGTGAAATAATCTCTCTCTTTCAATTGAAATGTGCTTTATTGGAATGGGAAACATATGTTTACATTGCCAAAGCAAGACTAATAAACAATTAAAAACACAAAACAACAACAACAAAAAATATTAGAATTGAACAGTAAGTATTTGAACTCAAAAAGGATTCCCTCCCCCTCCACCACCCACTGTCAGGCACCCTAAACAAAGGGAGTGAGCTCCCAGCCAGTCAGACAGCTTTGAGCCCAGTCACCCCTCCTCCCCTCCGGGCTGCTAGTAAACCTTCACACAGGCAGGCAGGCAGGCCATCCCCTGGCTGCCACAGCTGCTGTGCCGGTTGGGCCTGCCCTTAGAAAAGAGACAACCCAAAACTGCCCCCTCAACACACAGACACACTGAAAAGGAGGCAGGCAGTAGAGTCTGTCTTTCTGTTTCTATCTCTCTATCATATAACAACTACAGGACCATCACTTTAACCTACTGGAATATTCCTTCATATTTAAGTGTAAGTACATTTTATTTTAAAAGTAGCCTTTTTTTTTGGATTGATTTAGAAGTTTAATTTTAGTGTAATGTTCATTTTGAACAGAAATGGTCATGATATATTTTTTTTGTAACAATTAATTAGCTAATTGAAGATTTAAAGATTAAACCTTGTAAACTTATTAGCGAGAACTTTAATATTTAACTAACGTTTTATGTGAGAGTGACCAACCTCTTAGACCTTAAACTTTTTGTAACTGTTTATGGACATACACACTTCTAATTTGTGTCAGTCATTTTGTATATCTCTGAATGAAAAGGATGTCATGGCTGATACATCTTCTACACCTGCATTGCTTTGCTGTTTGGGGGTTTTAGGCTGGGTTTCTGTACAGCACTTTGAGATATCAGCTGATGTACGAAGGGCTACATAAATACATTTGATTTGATTTGGATTTGTTTTTAACCACAGAGAGAGGACCAGAGAAGAACTGTAATAACAAAATAAACAAACCTGGACACAATAATCATTAGCCCAACTTCTGCCGGCCCAGCAGTACCTCCATCTCCCCAGCGACTCCTCTTCCTCTCACACAGACAGACAGACAGACAGACAGACCCATCCAGCCAGGTACTCTGTGTCTTCTCCCCACCTGGTTTAAGTGCCGGCCTAGTTAGGTGTCCAGTATCTAGTTAGGTGTCCAGTATCTAGTTAGATTTCCAGTATCTCTTGGTCCAGCCCTGCTACCCAGTGCTCCAGTCTCTGCAGCCTATACCCAGGCCCCTCCAGACCAGGCTTTCTCAGGTCCAGGTATCCTTGCCAGGCCTACCGCCTAACCACCGACAGATAAGCCTTCGTGGCCTCCATTCCTCCAGCCAGGTAGGCCCGCCAACCCCAGTACTCCAGTCTTGCTGCTCCACCCAGGCTCTTCCAGTCCAGGTCCAGCTATCGCTGTCCGGCCCGGCCATGGTTCTGTGTGAGGACAGGGAGTGTGGGGTGTGTTATCAGCCCTACTCCCGTCAGGATCGGATCCCCCGGGTGCTCCACTGTAGACACACCTTCTGTGCCACCTGCTTAGAGACCATGTCCCAGCCCAAGAGTGACATGGTCACCGTGTGCTGCCCGCTGTGCCGCCAGACCACCTGTGTAGGGCGCGGCCTCAGCCTTCAGGAGGCGCTGTGGGTCAACTCACGCCTCTGGGAATACATACCTGAGAGCAAAGAAGAGGAGGAGGAGGTGAAGGAAGAAGAGGAGGAGGTAAAGGAAGAAGAGGAGGAGGAGAGAGTGGAGGCTGACAGACAGACACAGGCCTCCTCACAGGCAGAATGGTGAGCCTTCTTCACTTGACCCACATTAACAAATACAAGAATACTACAGTACTTACTATAGAATACTAGAGTACTTACTATAGAATACTACAGTACTTACTATAGAGTACTACAGTACTTACTATAGAATACTACAGTACTTACTATAGAATGCTACAGTTTAATGTAGAATACTACAGTTTACTACAGAATACAACAGTATTTACTATAGAATACTATAGTTTACTATAGAATACTACAGTACTTACTATAGAATACTAGAGTACTTACTATAGAATACTACAGTACTTACTATAGAGTACTACAGTACTTACTATAGAATACTACAGTACTTACTATAGAATGCTACAGTTTAATGTAGAATACTACAGTTTACTACAGAATACAACAGTACTTACTATAGAATACTATAGTTTACTATAGAATAATACAGTACTTACTATAGAATTCGACAGTTTGCTATAGAATACTACAGTACTTACTATAGAATACTATAGTTTACTATAGAATACTACAGTACTTACTATAGAATACTACAGTACTTACTATAGAACACTACAGTACTTACTATAGAAAACTATAGTTAAACAATAGAATACTACAGTTTGCCATAGAATACTACAGTAGTTACTATAGAATACGACAGTACTTACTATAGAATACAACAGTACTTACTATAGAATACTACAGTACTTACTATAGAATACAACAGTACTTACTATAGAATACTATAGTTTACTATAAAATACTACAGTTTACTATAGAATACTACAGTTTTCTATAGAATACTACAGTACTTACTATAGAATACTACAGTTTGCCATGGAATACTACAGTACTTACTATAGAATACTACAGTACTTACTATAGAATACTACAGTACTTACTATAGAATACTACAGTTTACTATAGAATACTACAGTACTTACTATAGAATACTACAGTTTACTATAGAATACTGCAGTTTACTATATAATACTACAGTTTACTATAGAATACAACAGTACTTACTATAGAATACTACAGTACTTACTATAGAATACTACAGTACTTACTACAGAATAATACAGTTTACTATATAATTCTGTAGTAAACTAGAGAACTATAGATTAGTATTATCCGTAAAAACACAAACACACACATTCTCTCTCTCACACACACACACGCACAAACACACACATTCTCTCTCTCTCACACACACACACACACACACACACACACACACACACACACACACACACACACACACACACACACACACACACACACACACACACACACACACACACACACACACACACACACCTCTGTTCACTTAAATCTTGAAAATCCTCTGTCTTGCCCTCCGGACCGGCATGCCCCTATCCTCAGTGTCATAATAGAGGGGTCTGGATATTTAGAAACACATGTGTTTGTTTGCCCATAGATGGTGACCAGTATCCAGGCTGCAAACAGTATCGTGATGACACAATAATACTGCATAACAATAATACCCCTTTAACCACAAACAATGTCCTAACGGCAAATACCGAACGTGACTACACTTCCTACACTGTCTTTGGTCTGTTCCTGTTACTCACCAAATCTCTCTCTGTCTCTCTCTCTCTCTCTCTCTCTCTCTCTCTCGCTCTCTCTCTCTCTCTCTCTCTCTCTCTCTCTCTCTCTCCCCCCTTCATCCTCTCAGCCCTACGTCGAAGCGCTCTAGAAAAATGCTGAAATTTCCGGCCTTCCTCAGGAAATTCAGTCTGACAAAACCACAGCATCAAGAGAGTCTCGTGCCTGGTTGTGGCAACGTGTAAGTAATCCTCACCTTGTGTTGAATCATCTGCTTCATCGTTAGGTCCAAATGGCACCCTATTCCTTATGTAGTGCACTACTTTCGACCAGGAGCTTTGGTCTACTGATGTAGGATCTTAATTTGATCGCCCGTTTCTTGCTGATAATTCACGTTTGCTATTGCTGCAGGATTATTTTCCTGCTGTAGCAAACTGGCTCAAATTAAAATCCTACATCTGTACGTATAAGGAAGGCCTGCTGATGTTGCGTACTGTAGTACAAAACATTTCAACATCCACACATAAATCCTACTAACTCCCCTCTGTGATCAAAACATGTTGAGATATCCTGATGACGTGATTAAGAAGGAATTCTCCTGTAATTTAGGTCGAGTGGTTTCTCTGCTTATCTTCTGTTCCAGCCAGATGAACCTTGTGTTATTACATTTATGATGATTGAAAGCAAAAGTGAAACATATGACATTTTAAATGTATTAATTTGAGCTTCACTTGTGATCATGGCTATATGCGCACTAATGTTATGTATTTTTTTTGTTGTTGTTTCCTCAACAGGGAGATGAAATCCTGGCGCAGGCTTCCAACCGCTGACACTTTTTAGGTCTCTCACGCGCTCGACGCAGGGATGTACGTGTACTGTATAAACAGTGGAGTGTTTACAGTTCCTCTCTGATATAATAATCTGCATCTTTTGAACAATGACGTGTAGATTACCAGTTGACACCCACAGTCAACGGGCAACACTGTTAAAGAACAGCTCAGAGACAGTTGGTCTGTATCCAATATGGCACCCTAGTCCCTACAGGCTCTGGTTAAAAGTAGTGCACTATATAGGGAATAGGGCTCTGGTTATAAGTAGTGCACTATATAGGGAATAGGGTCGCGTTTGGGACATACGTTTGGAGAACCCAGGTACGCGTCCATGTGTGT
The DNA here is from genome assembly GCF_045791955.1 of Oncorhynchus clarkii lewisi. Lineage (NCBI taxonomy): Eukaryota > Metazoa > Chordata > Actinopteri > Salmoniformes > Salmonidae > Oncorhynchus > Oncorhynchus clarkii. The sequence continues at coordinate 3,920,197 of NC_092147.1, forward strand.
ATTGACTCTGACAAGATAGCCTTCATTGTTGAGAAGCAGTGAAACCGCCCCCAGTGGTCCTGTCTTCTTCCCCATTGGTTATTTTAGCCTTAATCCCCCACAGCTGGTGCAGTGGGATTTGGTTCAGCTGTCTCTAGGACAGACGTCCCAGTGGAAGCCAGGGTACCCCCTCCAACCACTCCCTCCTGCTGCCCCCCCCCTCTTAACAGATGGCCTCCTGAGGATGACCCCCCCCCTCCACCCTCCTCCTTCCCCAGTGTCTGCAAACAGAGCGTTTCATTTATTATCAGCTTTTGCATTCACGTCAATTTTTTTAAATATATTATCTTTAATAAATAAAAAAATCGATTTGAAAATATGAACGTTTGTGTGTTGTTCTGTGTTCATGGGGTTCAGAAGTCATTTGACCTTCACACAGTGGTCCGTCTGTGGTCTTTCAGTTGATAATGGGCTCCGTTTCACCTTGTGGTTTTACTCAGATGGTCTGAGCACAGTCATCTGCATAGTTTCCTACACAACATGCATCCCCGGGCCATCCCAGAGCCTTTCCTTTGAACCCCCTCATAATCAGACACAACATTTTTTTATTTTTTTTATTTTTTTTATTTTACCTTTATTTAACTAGGCAAGTCAGTTAAGAACAAATTCTTATTTTCAATGACGGCCTAGGAACAGTGGGTTAACTGCCTGTTCAGGGGCAGAACGACAGATTTGTACCTTGTCAGCTCGGGGGGTTTGAACTTACTGAATTTGCTCTCCAGTACTTGCACAAACTGTGTGTTTTGTTTTGAATGCTACAGAAGGACGTATAACCTTACCACAATGAACTCATTTATATATCCCACCCCCCCCCTCTATCAGAAACTCTCTGAACAGATGGTCGGTTGGTACGTTCACAATGTAAATATGGTGCAGTCGAACAGCGTCAACTCAGCTGTGAGTACAATAGAGGGAGAGCATTCGCAATTATAAACTGGGTGGTTCAAGCTCTGAATGCTGATTGGCTGACAGCCGTGGTATATCAGACCGTATACCACGGGTATGACACAACATTTTATTTTTTACTGCTCTAATTACATTGGTAACCAGTTTATAATAGCAATAAGGCACCTCTGGGGTTTTTGGTATATGGCCAATATACCACGGCAAAGGGCTGTGTCAAGGCACTCCACGTTGCGTCGTGCTTAAAACATCCCTTAGCCGCGGTATATTGGCCATTTGCCACACCTCCTCTGGCCTTATTGCTTAATTAGGCAACTCCTAGTCTGTGTTCAAAGTGGCCCCCTATAACCCAATATAGTGCACTACTTTTGACTGTAGCCCTATGGGCCATGGTCTTCAGTAGCGCACTAAGGGGCCGATTCCCGACCCGGGTTAAGGGCGAGTATATGGAGCGTAATTCCCTTTTTATTCTCTTTTCTCTCTATGCGTATGCTGACCTTGAACTTAAGCATGAGAATAGCATGTAGGAAGATGTTTGTAGGAAAGGCGTGTCTAGGAAAGGCTTATCTAGGAAGGCGTGTCTATGAAAGGCTTGTCTAGGAAAGGCTTGTCTAGGAAAGGCTTGTCTAGGAAAGGCTTGTCTAGGAAGGCGTGTCTAGGAAAGGCTTATCTAGGAAAGGCTTGTCTAGGAAAGGCTTGTCTAGGAAAGGCTTGTCTAGGAAAGGCTTGTCTAGGAAGGCATGTCTAGGAAAGGCTTGTCTAGGAAAGGCTTGTCTAGGAAAGGCTTGTCTAGGAAAGGCTTGTCTAGGAAAGGCTTGTCTAGGAAGGCATGTCTAGGAAAGGCGTGTGTAGGAAAGGCGTGTCTAGGAAAGGCTTGTCTAGGAAGGCATGTCTAGGAAAGGCATGTGTAGGAAAGGCGTGTCTAGGAAGGCGTGTCTAGGAAAGGCTTGTCTAGGAAGGCATGTCTAGGAAAGGCTTGTCTAGGAAAGGCTTGTCTAGGAAAGGCTTGTCTAGGAAAGGCTTGTCTAGGAAAGGCTTGTCTAGGAAGGCATGTCTAGGAAAGGCGTGTCTAGGAAAGGCTTGTCTAGGAAAGGCGTGTCTAGGAAGGCATGTCTAGGAAAGGCGTGTGTAGGAAAGGCGTGTCTAGGAAAGGCGTGTGTAGGAAAGGCGTGTCTAGGAAAGGCTTGTCTAGGAAAGGCTTGTCTAGGAAGGCATGTCTAGGAAAGGCGTGTGTAGGAAAGGTGTGTCTAGGAAGGCTTGTCTAGGAAAGGCTTGTCTAGGAAAGGCGTGTCTAGGAAGGCATGTCTAGGAAAGGCGTGTGTAGGAAAGGCGTGTCTAGGAAAGGCGTGTGTAGGAAAGGCGTGTCTAGGAAAGGCTTGTCTAGGAAAGGCGTGTCTAGGAAAGGCTTGTCTAGGAAAGGCTTGTCTAGGAAAGGTATCAATATCTAAATCGGAATCGGGCCCTAAGTAGGGTAAAAGTTGGATGTAATGAGACACAGCCCTATTGTTCTGAAACAGGTACTAATGGTTACTTCTCCATGGGGGCAATCATCGAAGTATAATCTGAGAGTGTACCCATGAGGTTACCGGTCATATTACCAGGGTTAGAGCTTCCAAGCCTGTTCTATTCATTCTATTTCTATGCTCCTATAGTTGTGAAAGAGGTACTAGAATAGCGACTACTTCCCTCACCTAGTTTCCCTTTTCCACATCACCGACCCATGACACATAACGACCCATGACACATACCGGTATACCACTTAATAAAGTACTGGAAAAACATGGGGGAGATTTGTCAACGCTACAATACTGTCTTACTCTGAGGCCTGTATGACAGAACAATAGCATGACCGAAAACACTCTCGGCTATGGAAGTGAATTTCATGCCTTCTGTTTTTTTTCATTGAGCATCTGTGACGATTTCAACGTTTTACGAGTCCAGAATATAGGATCATCATCTCTGTTATGTAGATCAAATCAACGTTTATTGGTTGCGTAACACAGATTTGCAGGTGTTATAACAGGTGCAGCGAAATGCTTATGCTACTAGCTAGATGGGCTCTTTCTCTTTGGCTATACTGTTTATGCCTCGTGCATATTGACTGGTGTTACTCACTTCTTTTTGTTTTTGTAAGTGGGGGCCACTTTGGGTTGAGACAATCATTCAGTGGGCCTCACAGAGCCTTCATTTGTAGTACTTTTCCTTCCAATATTATCAATTATCAATTTGAGAGCAACGTCAGAGCAACAGAGCACATGCAATTGATTTGATGTACAGCACATCACAAATGTATACGTACACACATCAAATCAGGCAACATCGCATGTATAAGATCCATTTTAAGGGTTACCTCATGATGAGCGAAATATAATTCATTGTAAATGTATAGTCTGTTTTTTGCTATCCTTGTGAGGCAATCCAGGTGTGCATTGGTTAGTCTGTTTCTATGTTTTTGTTTCACAATGTTCATCGTTGTGCTCCTGAGTGGCACAGCGGTCTAAGGCATTGCAGTGCTAGAGGTATCACTACAGACCCTGGTTCAATCCCGTGCTGTATCACAACCAGCCTTGATCGGGAGTTGGCTCAGCGTCATCCGGCTTAGGGGAAGGTTTGTTCGGGGTAGACAATCATTTTAAATAAGAATTTGTTCATAATTGACTCAACTGGTTAAATAAAAAACAGCAAAAATGTTTTGAAAATGTTTCTTCCCGTGAATAAGTGCTGACAAAACACGATGTCACCTTTTTGTGTTTTCTCCAGAAACGGGTAACGCCTGATCTTAGTTCACCTTGCAATGTGTCATGTGCCCGCAGCTTCACTATCTCACTCTCTAGTCCAGCACGGTCAGGACAGAGGGCTGTGATGACACTATCTCACTCTCTATTCCAGCACCGTCAGGACAGAGGGCTGTGATGACACTATCTCACTCTCTAGTCCAGCACCGTCAGGACAGAGGGCTGTGATGACTGGGGGTCAGAGATAACACTGGCACATGAAAAGGGGTTTTCAATTAAGTTGAAAACTCCATGATATCCTTGAATCTTGACTCAAACTCCAACTTCAACTCTTCCATCACACGTACAAATGCATCCTAGCTGAAATGTTGCAGTACGTCTGGGTTGGATGTGGTGACTGACCTGAGTGTTGGGAAATTAACAAACTGTCTGTCAGGTATGAACAGTGTGGCGATTTTATTTTGAAGCTATTTTAAAGCATTGAATTGAAATTGTATCATTATTTTTTGTATCACTGCGAGCCGCAAATTAAGGGCTCGCGGGCCGCTGAGTACCACCGACATGCACTGTAGGGATCTACACACTTAAATACACAGACAAACACACTTAAGCCGGCACACAATTAACATGGCCGTTATACTGGCACTGTGACAGGCTGTTGCAGTTATATTGAGGAGAAACGAGCTGAAAGACAGAGGTCAGTTTACTTTTAGACATATGCTGATATTGATGAACGAGAGAACCAACAAATAGGCCAAATGCACTGAAAAAGGCATTACTCAACATTGGCTTACTGTGGTGGTAGGATTACTTTCTTGCCATTCTGGTTTGGAGGTGAGCAGGCTGTGGCAGGTTATGCCTCAGCTAATCTCATCTCAAATCTCAAACGTCCAGAGAAAACTACCCTGATTGATTTGATATTAACAAATGTTCCACATAAATATTCTGAGATTGGTGTTTTTTTTTAAATGATTTAAGTGACCATTGTGCTGTTGTTGCTGTTATAAATACTAAGGTTCCTAAGACAAACCCACGCTTTATTCATAAGAGAAATGTTAAAAGTTTTAATGAGCAGGCTTTCATGATTTGTTTAATTTTGACAGGAGCAGATTGAGCTTATTCCTGATGTGGAAACTGCCTGGAAATTATTTTATTACTTTTTTTCCAAATAGTAAACAAACATGCCCCATTCCACAGGTTCAGAGTTAGGGAGGGATAATGCATGAACAAACATGCCCCATTCCACAGCTTCAGAGTTAAAGGGAGGGATAATGCATGGTTTTCTCCGAATAGTAAACAAACATGCCCCATTCCACAGGTTCAGAGTTAAAGGGAGGGATAATGCATGGTTTTCTCCGAATAGTAAACAAACATGCCCCATTCCACAGGTTCAGAGTTAGGGAGGGATAATGCATGGTTTTCTCCGAATAGTAAACAAACATGCCCCATTCCACAGGTTCAGAGTTAAAGGGAGGGATAATGCATGGTTTTCTCCGAATAGTAAACAAACATGCCCCATTCCACAGGTTCAGAGTTAAAGGGAGGGATAATGCATGGTTTTCTCCGAATAGTAAACAAACATGCCCCATTCCACAGGTTCAGAGTTAGGGAGGGATAATGCATTGTTTTCTCCGAATAGTAAACAAACATGCCCCATTCCACAGGTTCAGAGTTAGGGAGGGATAATGCATGGTTTTCTCCGAATAGTAAACAAACATGCCCCATTCCACAGGTTCAGAGTTAAAAGGAGGGATAATGCATGGTTTTCTCCGAATAGTAAACAAACATGCCCCATTCCACAGGTTCAGAGTTAGGGAGGGATAATGCATGGTTTTCTCCGAATAGTAAACAAACATGCCCCATTCCACAGGTTCAGAGTTAAAGGGAGGGATAATGCATGGTTTTCTCCGAATAGTAAACAAACATGCCCCATTCCACAGGTTCAGAGTTAGAGAGGGATAATGCATGGTTTTCTCCGAATAGTAAACAAACATGCCCCATTCCACAGGTTCAGGGTTAAAGGGAGGGATAATGCATGGTTTTCTCCGAATAGTAAACAAACATGCCCCATTCCACAGGTTCAGAGTTAGGGAGGGATAATGCATGGTTTTCTCCGAATAGTAAACAAAGATGCCCCATTCCACAGGTTCAGAGTTATGGAGGGATAATGCATGGTTTTCTTTAGTAAACAAACATGCCCCATTCCACAGGTTCAGAGTTAAAGGGAGGGATAATGCATGGTTTTCTCCGAATAGTAAACAAAGATGCCCCATTCCACAGGTTCAGAGTTAGGGAGGGATAATGCATGGTTTTCTTCGAATAGTAAACAAACATGCCCCATTCCACAGGTTCAGAGTTAAAGGGAGGGATAATGCATGGTTTTCTCCGAATAGTAAACAAACATGCCCCATTCCACAGGTTCAGAGTTAAAGGGAGGGATAATGCATGGTTTTCTCCGAATAGTAAACAAACATGCCCCATTCCACAGGTTCAGAGTTAAAGGGAGGGATAATGCATGGTTTTCTCCGAATAGTAAACAAACATGCCCCATTCCACAGGTTCAGAGTTAAAGGGAGGGATAATGCATGGTTTTCTTCGAATAGTAAACAAACATGCCCCATTCCACAGGTTCAGAGTTAAAGGGAGGGATAATGCATGGTTTTCTCCGAATAGTAAACAAACATGCCCCATTCCACAGGTTCAGAGTTAAAGGGAGGGATAATGCATGGTTTTCATGGTTTTTCCGAATAGTAAACAAACATGCCCCATTCCACAGGTTCAGAGTTAGGGAGGGATAATGCATGGTTTTCTCCGAATAGTAAACAAACATGCCCCATTCCACAGGAATAGTAAACAAACATGCCCCATTCCACAGGTTCAGAAGGGAGGGATAATGCAGGGATAAACAAACATGCCCCATTCCACAGGTTCAGAGTTAAAGGGAGGGATTTCTCCGAATAGTAAACAAACATGCCCCATTCCACAGGTTCAGAGTTAAAGGGAGGGATAATGCATGGTTTTCTTCGAATAGTAAACAAACATGCCCCATTCCACAGGTTCAGAGTTAGGGAGGGATAATGCATGGTTTTCTCCGAATAGTAAACAAACATGCCCCATTCCACAGGTTCAGAGTTAGGGAGGGATAATGCATGGTTTTCTCCGAATAGTAAACAAACATGCCCCATTCCACAGGTTCAGAGTTAAAGGGAGGGATAATGCATGGTTTTCTTCAAATAGTAAACAAACATGCCCCATTCCACAGGTTCAGAGTTAAAGGGAGGGATAATGCATGGTTTTCTTCGAATAGTAAACAAACATGCCCCATTCCACAGGTTCAGAGTTAGGGAGGGATAATGCATGGTTTTCTCCGAATAGTAAACAAACATGCCCCATTCCACAGGTTCAGAGATAAAGGGTGGGATAATGCATGGTTTTCTCCGAATAGTAAACAAACATGCCCCATTCCACAGGTTCAGAGTTGGGGAGGGATAATGCATGGTTTTCTCCGAATAGTAAACAAACATGCCCCATTCCACAGGTTCAGAGTTAGGGAGGGATAATGCATGGTTTTCTCCAAATAGTAAACAAACATGCCCCATTCCACAGGTTCAGAGTTAGGGAGGGATAATGCATGGTTTTCTTCGAATAGTAAACAAACATGCCCCATTCCACAGGTTCAGAGTTAAAGGGAGGGATAATGCATGTTTTTCTCCGAATAGTAAACAAACATGCCCCATTCCACAGGTTCAGAGTTAGGGAGGGATAATGCATGGTTTTCTTCGAATAGTAAACAAGCATGCCCCATTCCACAGGTTCAGAGTTAGGGAGGGATAATGCATGGTTTTCTCCGAATAGTAAACAAACATGCCCCATTCCACAGGTTCAGAGTTAAAGGGAGGGATAATGCATGGTTTTCTCCGAATAGTAAACAAACATGCCCCATTCCACAGGTTCAGAGTTAAAGGGAGGGATAATGCATGGTTTTCTCCGAATAGTAAACAAACATGCCCCATTCCACAGGTTCAGAGTTAAAGGGCCCCATTCCACAGGTTCAGATAGGGATAATGCATGGTTTTCATTCCAGAGTTAAAGGGAGGGATAATAGTAAACAAACATGCCCCATTCCACAGGTTCAGAGTTAGGGAGGGATAATGCATGGTTTTCTCCGAATAGTAAACAAACATGCCCCATTCCACAGGTTCAGAGTTAAAGGGAGGGATAATGCATGGTTTTCTCCGAATAGTAAACAAACATGCCCCATTCCACAGGTTCAGAGTTAAAGGGAGGGATAATGCATGGTTTTCTTCGAATAGTAAACAAACATGCCCCATTCCACAGGTTCAGAGTTAGGGAGGGATAATGCATGGTTTTCTCCGAATAGTAAACAAACATGCCCCATTCCACAGGTTCAGAGTTAGGGAGGGATAATGCATGGTTTTCTCCGAATAGTAAACAAACATGCCCCATTCCACAGGTTCAGAGTTAAAGGGAGGGATAATGCATGGTTTTCTTCAAATAGTAAACAAACATGCCCCATTCCACAGGTTCAGAGTTAAAGGGAGGGATAATGCATGGTTTTCTTCGAATAGTAAACAAACATGCCCCATTCCACAGGTTCAGAGTTAGGGAGGGATAATGCATGGTTTTCTCCGAATAGTAAACAAACATGCCCCATTCCACAGGTTCAGAGTTAAAGGGTGGGATAATGCATGGTTTTCTCCGAATAGTAAACAAACATGCCCCATTCCACAGGTTCAGAGTTGGGGAGGGATAATGCATGGTTTTCTCCGAATAGTAAACAAACATGCCCCATTCCACAGGTTCAGAGTTAGGGAGGGATAATGCATGGTTTTCTCCAAATAGTAAACAAACATGCCCCATTCCACAGGTTCAGAGTTAGGGAGGGATAATGCATGGTTTTCTTCGAATAGTAAACAAACATGCCCCATTCCACAGGTTCAGAGTTAAAGGGAGGGATAATGCATGTTTTTCTCCGAATAGTAAACAAACATGCCCCATTCCACAGGTTCAGAGTTAGGGAGGGATAATGCATGGTTTTCTTCGAATAGTAAACAAGCATGCCCCATTCCACAGGTTCAGAGTTAGGGAGGGATAATGCATGGTTTTCTCCGAATAGTAAACAAACATGCCCCATTCCACAGGTTCAGAGTTAAAGGGAGGGATAATGCATGGTTTTCTCCGAATAGTAAACAAACATGCCCCATTCCACAGGTTCAGAGTTAAAGGGAGGGATAATGCATGGTTTTCTCCGAATAGTAAACAAACATGCCCCATTCCACAGGTTCAGAGTTAAAGGGAGGGATAATGCATGGTTTTCTCCGAATAGTAAACAAACATGCCCCATTCCACAGGTTCAGAGTTAAAGGGAGGGATAATGCATGGTTTTCTTCGAATAGTAAACAAACATGCCCCATTCCACAGGTTCAGAGTTAAAGGGAGGGATAATGCATGGTTTTCTCCGAATAGTAAATAAACATGCCCCATTCCACAGGTTCAGAGTTAGGGAGGGATAATGCATGGTTTTCTTCGAATAGTAAACAAACATGCCCCATTCCACAGGTTCAGAGTTAGGGAGGGATAATGCATGGTTTTCTCCGAATAGTAAACAAACATGCCCCATTCCACAGGTTCAGAGTTAGGGAGGGATAATGCATGGTTTTCTCCGAATAGTAAACAAACATGCCCCATTCCACAGGTTCAGAGTTAAAGGGAGGGATAATGCATGGTTTTCTCCGAATAGTAAACAAACATGCCCCATTCCACAGGTTCAGAGTTAAAGGGAGGGATAATGCATGGTTTTCTCTGAATAGTAAACAAACATGCCCCATTCCACAGGTTCAGAGTTAAAGGGAGGGATAATGCATGGTTTTCTCCGAATAGTAAACAAACATGCCCCATTCCACAGGTTCAGAGTTAGGGAGGGATAATGCATTGTTTTCTTCGAATAGTAAACAAACATGCCCCATTCCACAGGTTCAGGGTTAAAGTGAGGGATAATGCATGGTTTTCTCCAAATAGTAAACAAACATGCCCCATTCCACAGGTTCAGAGTTAGGGAGGGATAATGCATGGTTTTCTCCAAATAGTAAACAAACATGCCCCATTCCACAGGTTCAGAGTTAGGGAGGGATAATGCATGGTTTTCTCCAAATAGTAAACAAACATGCCCCATTCCACAGGTTCAGAGTTAGGGAGGGATAATGCATGGTTTTCTTCTGAGCTGTCTTGTATTATTCACAAACATAATCTAGCCTTGGCTAAGGCAAGGACATCATGTTCTAATGCTGATTGGCTGGTTTTTAGGCAGTTACGAAACAAGTGTTCTTCTCTTCTCAGGAAGGCCAAGTCTAATATTGTATGTCTGTTACCACTGATAACCTGAAGGACCCTAGACAGTTTTGGAAGGCTATTAAGTCTATGTCTGGTAACAGTAATGTTAATGAATTACCGTCATGTGTTTTGAAGGACTCTGTTGCTGTATATGACAAAACTGAAATGCTGAATTGTTTCAATGAGCACTTTGTATCATCTGATAGGCTGTTTGATTCAGTGTCCTCTGTCTCTGTACAACCCCGTGTGGATGAACCAGTGAGAGCTGGTCAAACTTTTAGCTTTTTGCCATTCTCAGTGCAGGTGGTACATAAAGCCCTGAAATCCTTAGATCAGAGAAAGCATGCCGGTCCCGATCTTCTTGATCCCTGCTTTTTAAATCTGGCAGCTGATTTCATAGCTGAATCACTTACACATCTGTTCAATCTAACCCTGGAATGTAGTGAAATTCCAAAGATCTGGAAATCAGCATTTGTCCTACCACTTTTAAAAGGGGGAGATACAACTCTTTTAAATAATTACAGGCCAATCTCAAAGCTGTCACCCCTGGCAAAAAATACTTTAAACCTTTGTTAGTGAACAGCTAAAATAATTTTTATAAACTAACTCTATTTTATCAATGTACCAATCGGGCTTCAGGAAGAAGCATACTACAATTACAGCAGCAATGAAGGTTTTAAATTATATCACTGAAGCCCTTGAAAAAAAACAGCACTGTCTCACTTTGTAGTGATCTCTCTAAGGCTTTTCATACAGTTGATCATGCTACACTGAGGCAGAGATTGTCGAGTGTAGTTCTTTCGGAGCATGTAGTTGCATGGTTTGCTAACTATCTGTCTGATAGAACGCAGTGCACTCAATTTGATGGGCTCATGTCTGTTAAATTGTCTGTCTGTAATGGTGTGCCCCAGGGCTCTGTACTTGGTCCCCTCTTATTCACTATTTATATAAATAATTTAGACAAAAATGTGCAAAATGCGCAACTTCACTTTTATGCTGATGATACTGTTATTTACTGTTGTGCCTCGTCTCTCACAAAAGCTTTCCAGAACTTCCAAACTGCTTTTTATACTGTTCAACAATTATCCTCAATGCTGACAAAACTAAACTAATGGTGTTTTCTAAAGCAATAAATAGATCTCTGAACCTTTCACCTATTAGGGCAAGGAGATTGAGACTGTAACCTCATATAAATATTGTGGATTTTAATTGATGACGGCCTCTCTTTAAATTGCATATTCAACAACTTACAAAAAAATTGAAGCTGAAATTGGGATTTCATATTAGGAATAAGTCCTGTTTTTTTTAAAAGCCAGAAGGAGGCTAGTATCAGCTACATTTATGCCTTTTACTAGACTATGGAGATATTATATATGAACGCTTCCACTGTAACGGTGTGAGTGACTGGTTGCCGGGAAGTCAGGCGCAGGAGAGCAGAGATGGGTGATACCAGGAGAACTTTAATATACACCCTGGCCCAAAGGCACAGGCGAGGCAGCACAGAGCACAACCACGGTAACATGAACCGGATTAAAAAAAACAAACAAACCTTGGTTTGTAACAAACCTAGCGCAAGCCAGCCTGTAGCATAACATCCTACACAAAGAACAATTCCACACACAGACATGGGGGAAACAGAGGGTAATATAAAGTTAGTCTGATGAGGGAATGTGAACCAGGTGTGCGGGAAAACAAGACAAAACAAATGGAAAATGAAAGGTGGAGCGGCGATGGCTAGAAGACCGGTGGCCTCGACCGCCGTACGCCGCCCGAACAAGGAGAGGGACCGACTTCGGCGGAAGTCGTGACATCCGCTCAGTGTTTGAGATCAATTGACACCCTTTACCATGAAGCATTGAGATGTGTTTTAAACTGCCAAACCCTTTATGCACCACTGCACGTTGTATACCAGGGTTGGCTGGCCTTCTCTAGTCACTCGTAGGCTCAGTCACTGGTATACTTTTATTTATAAAGCCATTTTGGGTTTACTACCATTTTATTTGGGCATTTTTATTGTTCAGTTCTGTGGTGGGTCGTCTCTTCATTCGCTGGACTTTATCCTGCTAACCGTTCCAAATGTCCGAACTGAATTTGGTAAAAGGGCTTCTACGTACTCTGCGCCATCGTCTTGGAACGCCTTACAAAATACTTTTAAACTGGATGATCTTGTCCCGATTGGTGTTTTTGAGGCTGATTTCCTGACCTGTCAATGTTTTTAATTGGCTGTTTTATGATTTTGTTATACTCTTGTGAATTCTGTTTTTTTTTACTAGACAACCTATAGTTGTTGATGTTGTCTGTCTGTAGTTGTGTAATGACTTGGTGCTGCCTATCTTCACCAGGACACTCTTGAAAAAGAGATTTCAAATCTCAATCAGCTCTTCCATCTCGCTCTGAGCCTGGGGACGAGGTCATGTGTCACCTGGTTCATGTCTCACCTTGTTCATGTCTCACCTGGTTCATGTCTCACCTGGTTCATGTCTCACCCGGTTCATGTCTCACCCGGTTCATGTGTCACCTTGTTCACGTCTCACCTGGTTCATGTCTCACCTGGTTCATGTCTCACCTGGTTCATGTCTCACCTGGTTCATGTCTCACCCGGTTCATGTCTCACCTGGTTCATGTGTCACCTTGTTCATGTCTCACCTGGTTCATGTCTCACCTGGTTCATGTCTCACCTGGTTCACGTGTCACCTTGTTCATGTCTCACCCGGTTCATGTGTCACCTGGTTCATGTGTCACCTTGTTCATGTCTCACCTGGTTCATGTCTCACCTGGTTCATGTCTCACCTGGTTCCTGTCTCACCTGGTTCATGTCTCACCTGGTTCTATCAGCATAGCTATGGCTGGGCAGGAATAACATGACAGATTCATCAGAGGATATCAATAATGGTCTCTTCTCTTCTATGGTCTCTTCCCCTATAGAGCACATGGTCTCTTCCCCTATAGAGCACATGGTCTCTTCCCCGTTGAACACATGGTCTCTTCCCCTATAGAACACATTGTCTCATCCCCGATAGAACACATGGTCTCTTCCCCTATAGAACACATGGTATCTTCCCCTATAGAACACATGGTCTCTTCCCCTACAGAACACATGGTCTCTTCTCCTATAGAACACATGGTCTCTTCCCCGTTGAACACATGGTCTCTTCCCCTATAGAACACATGGTCTGTTCCCCCTTAGAACACATGGTCTCTTCCCCTATAGAACACATGGTCTCTTCCTCTATAGAACACATGGTCTCTTCTCCTATAGAACACATGGTCTCTTCCCCTACAGAACACATGGTCTCTTCCCCTCTAGAACACATGGTCTCTTCCCCTATATAACACATGGTCTCGTTCCCTATAGAACACATGGTCTCTTCCCCTATAGAACACATGGTCTCTTCCCCTATAGAACACATGGCCTCTTCCCCTATAGAACACATGGTCTCTTTCCCTATAGAACACATTGTCTCTTTCCCGTTGAACACATGGTCTCTTCCCCAATAGAACACATGGTCTCTTCCCCTATAGAACACATGGTCTCTTCCCCCTACATAACACATGGTCTCTTCCCCTATAGAACACATGGTCTCTTCCCCTATAGAACACATGGCCTCTTCCCCTATAGAACACATGGCCTCTTCCCCTATAGAACACATTGTCTCTTCCCTGTTGAACACATGGCTTCTTCCCCTATAGAACACATGGTCTCTTCCCCTACAGAACACATGGTCTCTTCCCCTCTAGAACACATGGTCTCTTCCCCTATATAACACATGGTCTCGTTCCCTATAGAACACATGGTCTCTTCCCCTATAGAACACATGGTCTCTTCCCCTATAGAACACATGGCCTCTTCCCCTATAGAACACATGGTCTCTTTCCCTATAGAACACATTGTCTCTTCCCCGTTGAACACATGGTCTCTTCCCCAATAGAACACATGGTCTCTTCCCCTATAGAACACATGGTCTCTTCCCTCTACATAACACATGGTCTCTTCCCCTATAGAACACATGGTCTCTTCCCCTATAGAACACATGGTCTCTTCCCCTACAGAACACATGGTCTCTTCCCCTCTAGAACACATGGTCTCTTCCCCTACAGAACACATGGTCTCTTCCCCTACAGAACACATGGTCTCTTCCCCTCTAGAACACATGGTCTCTTCCCCTATATAACACATGGTCTTGTTCCCTATAGAACACATGGTCTCTTCCCCTATAGAACACATGGTCTCTTCCCCTATAGAACACATGGTCTCTTCCCCTATAGAACACATGGTCTCTTTCCCTATAGAACACATGGTCTCTTCCCCTGTAGAAAACATTGTCTCTTCCCCGTTGAACACATGGTCTCTTCCCCTATAGAACACATGGTCTCTTCCCCAATAGAACACATGATCTCTTCCCCTATAGAACATATGGTCTCTTCTCCTATAGAACACATGGTCTCTTCCCCTATAGAACACATGATCTCTTCCCCTATAGAACACATGGTCTCTTCCCCTATAGAACACATGGCCTCTTCCCCTATAGAACACATGGTCTCTTCTCCCATAGAACACATGGTCTCTTCCCCATAGAACACATGGTCTCTTCCCATATAGAACACATGGTCTCTTCCCCTATAGAACACATGGTCTCTTCCCCTATAGAACACATGGTCTCTTCCCCCATTGAACACATGGTCTCTTCCCCTATAGAACACATGGTCTCTTCCCCCATAGAACACATGGTCTCTTCCCCTATAGAACACATGGTCTCTTCCCCCATAGAACACATGGTCTCTTCCCCTATAGAACACATGGTCTCTTCCCCGTTGAACACATGGTCTCTTCCCCTATAGAACACATGGTCTCTTCCCCCATAGAACACATGGTCTCTCCCCCATAGAACACATGGCAAGCAGCATCCCATATCAACTTTGCTAAGCTCCTCCTAGTATTCACAACAGCCAGCCATATTATTAGAGAGACATTATGGTAGATCAGAGGCATGGTGGTTCCCATCATAACAACAATAACTTATGTAAATGTGTGCAACTGAAAAAAGGGTGGAAACACACCTGTTTCGTTATACCTGTCTAACTAGATTACCCTGCAATAATCTAATGGCCAAGGGCTTGTCACAACGTGTACCGGGAAATAGTCTTGTTTCAGAATCACATTTCCTTCCCCAAGCAATCCTAATGCCTCATAATCTGTAATTGCAACAATGGATTCAAGTGGTAGACCATTAAAATACAGAGTCAGTAGTCGTGGTAGTATCATGTCTATATAATAACAGAGTCAGTAGTAGTATCATGTCTATATAATAACAGAGTCAGAGTCATAACTATTTGTAGTAGTTGTATCATACCTATATAATATCATAAGTATTTGTAGTAGTCGTATTGTACCCATATAATATCATAAGTATTTGTAGTAGTTGTATCATACCTATATAATATCATAAGTATTTGTAGTAGTCGTATTGTACCTATATAATATCATAAGTATTTGTAGTCGTGGTATCGTACCTATATAATATCATAAGTATTTGTAGTAGTCGTATTGTACCATAGTTTGACACGATATTAGCTGTATTGTGAGGTTATGTGAGTTGTTAACATGCCTGTTAAACTTCAGAAGGTGGTTTACTGTATGTAGCTACTGTAGCTGGCTTTTCTTGGTTGGGGGTGAGTCATCTATTATCTGTCATGTATGGAAAGGAAACATCTCTGCGTCGTGGTCGCCTTCCTGTACAAACCAGGAAACATCTCTGCGTCGTGGTCGCCTTCCTGTACAAACCAGGAAACATCTCTGCGTCATGGTCGCCTTCCTGTACAAACCAGGAAACATCTCTGCGTCGCGGTCGCCTTCCTGTACAAACCAGGAAACATCTCTGCATCGTGGTCGCCTTCCTGTACAAACCAGGAAACATCTCTGCGTCGCGGTCGCCTTCCTGTACAAACCAGGAAACATCTCTGCGTCGCGGTCGCCTTCCTGTACAAACCAGGAAACATCTCTGCGTCGTGGTCGCCTTCCTGTACAAACCAGGAAACATCTCTGCGTCGCGGTCGCCTTCCTGTACAAACCAGGAAACATCTCTGCGTCGCGGTCGCCTTCCTGTACAAACCAGGAAACATCTCTGCGTCGCGGTCGCATTCCTGTACAAACCAGGAAACATCTCTGCGTCGCGGTCGCCTTCCTGTACAAACCAGGAAACATCTCTGCGTCGCGGTCGCCTTCCTGTACAAACCAGGAAACTCTCTTGCGTTTGTTAAGTAAAATCTGCTGAAATCAAAGAACAACGTGCGCTGGTTTTTGTAATAAGTCATGTTTATTCATGGTTAGGGACATGCTAAATCTCTATTCAGTGGGAGTGGAGAACAAGCTCCACTCTGAGTCGTTAACTAACCAGGTTCTAGCATAGAAATAGAATCTATAGAAGGGGTCTCCCCATTCACGTCAGTGACGTCATAATGGGTGGGCTGGCAGCCATTAGGAGTGTACTCATTGGAGCACATGTACCCCACTAGTTTAGCAGTCAAACTGCCAGATTTAGAGGTTCTAAGCCCTTTCTAAAGATTATATTTCTATGGTATTGCTGCTAGACTGGGAAAGATTTGTCGGGAAATATTCACAAGCATGTCTATTAGTTTGAGGAGAGAAAATAAGCTGCAGTTTTATTACAAGAACACTGACTGTGAAAGATGCATCTGTACAGCATTTTAACAGTTAAAAACCACGGAACACATTTGTCTCGTGAGAAAAGACCGAGTAAGATGACATTGCATGATTAACTACATTTAAACCTCAGGTTTGCATCAAGCATAAAATACCTATCCTACAGACAGAGAGACAGACTACATGATCTACAGTACACCACACCTAATCAGGGATGGGCAGGCTGGCCTTCAGCCTCAATGTACAGAATGACCCAACTCATCTAGCAGTCGTCACATCACATTGGTTGTCCCCCCCCCAAAATTGCATCCTATTCCCTATATAGTGCACTACTATAGACCAGAGCCCTATTCCCTATATAGTGCACTACTCTTGACCAGAGCCCTATTCCCTATATAGTGCACTACTATAGACCAGCGCCCTATTCCCTATATAGTGCACTACTTTTGACCAGAGCCCTATTTCCTATATAATGCACTACTTTAGACCAGAGCCCCATTCCCTATATAGTGCACTACTTTTGACCAGAGCCCTATTCCCTATGTAGTGCACTACTTTAGACCAGAGCCCTATTCCCTATATAGTGCACTACTATAGACCAGAGCCCTATTCCCTATATAGTGCACTACTTTTGACCAGAGCCCTATTTCCTATATAATGCACTACTTTAGACCAGAGCCCCATTCCCTATATAGTGCACTACTTTTGACCAGAGCCCTATTCCCTATATAGTGCACTACTTTAGACCAGAGCCATATTCCCTATGTAGTGCACTACTTTAGACCAGAGCCCTATTCCCTATATAGTGCACTACTTTAGACCAGAGCCCTATTCCCTATATAGTGCACTACTATAGACCAGAGCCCTATTCCCTGTATAGTGCACTACTTTAGACCAGGGCCCTATTCCCTATATAGTGCACTACTTTTGACCAAGGCCTGGAAAGAGGGTGCCATTTGGGACAAAGACACGACGTTCTCTCAAAGTTGCTGTGGCGTCGCAGTCCCATCAACATTAAAACATCGTCCCATCCACATTAAAACATTGTCCCATCAACATCATCCCATCAACATTAAAACATCGTCCCATCAACATTAAAACATCGTCCCATCCACATTAAAACATCGTCCCATCAACATTAAAACATCGTCCCATCCACATTAAAACATTGTCCCATCCACATTAAAACAACGTCCCATCCACATTAAAACAACGTCCCATCCACATTAAAACATCGTCCCATCCACATTAAAACATCGACCCATCAACATTAAAACATCGTCCCATCCACATTAAAACATCGACACATCAACATTAAAACATCGTCCCATCAACATTAAAACATCATCCCATCAACATTAAAACATCGTCCCATCAACATCGTCCCATCAACATTAAAACTTCATCCCATCAACATTAAAACATCGTCCCATCAACATCGTCCCATCAACATCGTCCCATCAACATTAAAACATCATCCCATCAACATCGTCCCATCAACATTAAAACATCGTCCCATCAACATTAAAACATCATCCCATCAACATTAAAACATCATCCCATCAACATCGTCCCATCAACATTAAAACATCGTCCCATCTCAGGATTGTGACACTAACTATAGTCCTGCTATAGTGGAGAGGAGGAGGCTGTACCCAGGTCAGGGGAAGAGAGAACACACTGTCTCTAGTCCTGCTATAGTGGAGAGGAGGAGGCTGTACCCAGGTCAGGTCAGGAGATAACACACTGTCTCTAGTCCTGCTATAGTGGAGAGGAGGAGGCTGTACCCAGGTCAGGTCAGGAGATAACACACTCTCTCTAGTCCTGTTATAGTGGAGAGGAGGAGGCTGTACCCAGGTCAGGAGAAAACACATGAACTCTAGTCCTGCTATAGCGGAGAGGAGGAGGCTGTACCCAGGTCAGGGGAGGAGAGAACACACTGTCTCTAGTCCTGTTATAGTGGAGAGGAGGAGGCTGTACCCAGGTCAGGGGAAGAGAGAACACACTGTCTCTAGTCCTGCTATAGTGGAGAGGAGGAGGCTGTACCCAGGTCAGGAGAGGAGATAACACATGAACTCTAGTCCTGCTATAGTGGAGAGGAGGAGGCTGTACCCAGGTCAGGAGAAAACACATTAACTCTAGTCCTGCTATAGTGGAGAGGAGGAGGCTGTACCCAGGTCAGGATAAAACACATTAACTCTAGTCCTGCTATAGTGGAGAGGAGGAGGCTGTACCCAGGTCAGGGGAGGAGAGAACACACTGTCTCTAGTCCTGCTATAGTGGAGAGGAGGAGGCTGTACCCAGGTCAGGAGAAAACACATGAACTCTAGTCCTGCTATAGCGGAGAGGAGGAGGCTGTTCCCAGGTCAGGGGAGGAGAGAACACACTGTCTCTAGTCCTGCTATAGTGGAGAGGAGGAGGCTGTACCCAGGTCAGGAGAAAACACATGAACTCTAGTCCTGCTATAGCGGAGAGGAGGAGGCTGTACCCAGGTCAGGGGAGGAGAGAACACACTGTCTCTAGTCCTGTTATAGTGGAGAGGAGGAGGCTGTACCCAGGTCAGGGGAAGAGAGAACACACTGTCTCTAGTCCTGCTATAGTGGAGAGGAGGAGGCTGTACCCAGGTCAGGAGAGGAGATAACACATGAACTCTAGTCCTGCTATAGTGGAGAGGAGGAGGCTGTACCCAGGTCAGGTCAGGAGATAACACACTCTCTCTAGTCCTGTTATAGTGGAGAGGAGGAGGCTGTACCCAGGTCAGGAGAAAACACATTAACTCTAGTCCTGCTATAGTGGAGAGGAGGAGGCTGTACCCAGATCAGGGGAGGAGAGAACACACTGTCTCTAGTCCTGCTATAGTGGAGAGGAGGAGGCTGTACCCAGGTCAGGAGAAAACACACTGTCTCTAGTCCTGTTATAGTGGAGAGGAGGAGGCTGTACCCAGGTCAGGGGAGGAGATAACACATGAACTCTAGTCCTGCTATAGTGGAGAGGAGGAGGCTGTACCCAGGTCAGGAGAGGAGATAACACATGAACTCTAGTCCTGCTATAGTGGAGAGGAGGAGGCTGTACCCAGGTCAAGAGAGGAGATAACACACTGTCTCTAGTCCTGTTATAGTGGAGAGGAGGCTGTACCCAGGTCAGGAGAGGAGATAACACACTGTCTCTAGTCCTGTTATAGTGGAGAGGAGGCTGTACCCAGGTCAGGAGAGGAGATAACACACTGTCTCTAGTCCTGTTATAGTGGAGAGGAGGAGGCTGTACTCAGGTCAGGAGAAAACACATTAACTCTAGTCCTGTTATAGTGGAGAGGAGGAGGCTGTACCCAGGTCAGGGGAGGAGAGAACACACTGTCTCTAGTCCTGCTATAGTGGAGAGGAGGAGGCTGTACCCAGGTCAGGAGAGGAGATAACACACTGTCTCTAGTCCTGTTATAGTGGAGAGGAGGCTGTACCCAGGTCAGGAGAGGAGATAACACACTGTCTCTAGTCCTGTTATAGTGGAGAGGAGGAGGCTGTACCCAGGTCAGGGGAGGAGATAACACATGAACTCTAGTCCTGCTATAGTGGAGAGGAGGAGGCTGTACCCAGGTCAGGAGAGGAGATAACACACTCTCTCTAGTCCTGTTATAGTGGAGAGGAGGAGGCTGTACCCAGGTCAGAAGAAAACACATTAACTCTAGTCCTGCTATAGTGGAGAGGAGGAGGCTGTACCCAGATCAGGGGAGGAGAGAACACACTGTCTCTAGTCCTGTTATAGTGGAGAGGAGGCTGTACCCAGGTCAGGAGAGGAGATAACACACTGTCTCTAGTCCTGTTATAGTGGAGAGGAGGCTGTACCCAGGTCAGGAGAGGAGATAACACACTGTCTCTAGTCCTGTTATAGTGGAGAGGAGGAGGCTGTACTCAGGTCAGGAGAAAACACATTAACTCTAGTCCTGTTATAGTGGAGAGGAGGAGGCTGTACTCAGGTCAGGGGAGGAGAGAACACACTGTCTCTAGTCCTGTTATAGTGGAGAGGAGGAGGCTGTACCCAGGTCAGGAGAGGAGATAACACACTGTCTCTAGTCCTGTTATAGTGGAGAGGAGGCTGTACCCAGGTCAGGAGAGGAGATAACACACTGTCTCTAGTCCTGTTATAGTGGAGAGGAGGAGGCTGTACCCAGGTCAGGAGAGGAGATAACACACTGTCTCTAGTCCTGTTATAGTGGAGAGGAGGAGGCTGTACCCAGGTCAGGAGAGGAGATAACACACTGTCGCTAGTCCTGTTATAGTGGAGAGGAGGAGGCTGTACCCAGGTCAGGAGAAAACAAAAAAACAAAAACCAACAAGTGTACAGTACAATATAATGAATCAATCCCCCCTCACTGGTTTCTGGTGCAGCGGTATGTTTCAGTGGGCATGAATAAGGAGGTGACAATTAACACATTCTTCACTCTTCAAAAAGAGGTATCTTAATATGTCTGACTTTAGGCTGTTCTAGTCTATAGGTATCCTGTATCCTGTCCTTTCTTTCTCTTCAAAGTCGTTCTGAAGTTCTGTGACTCTCCAGGCCTGGAGATTTATATGATTCTAAAATAGTATATATATATTTTTTTTTAACCTAATTCAAGCCCTTGTCCTCAGGCAACAGCGTGTGGTATGCAGTCACAGTACATTACAAAGGGCTGTGCACAATCAATAACTGAAATACAGAAGCGTCAGGAAGACTAAGACTAATAACTAATAACTTACCTTGGAAGTTCTCACTTTGAGGTTTCCTCCTCCTTCTTCTTTTGTCCGAGACTCTTCTGACATCAGGGATTCAACGGCGTTTTACTGTGCATTTGTAAGCCCACTGTGGAGAGCTGTTGCTCCGGCTAATTGAAGGCATGTTCTGATGCTAGCTCACTTGGCTTCAACTTGGACTGGTATTTGGCTCATTAGGTGGGTCGGGATTAAATGTTTCACCAGTATTCACAAGGGTGGTGCTTCTCTTTTTGGAGATGTGCGAGTAAGATATTCACAAATGTTTAACTTCTACACTAACCTTCAAGACACAGTACTACAAATGTGATGAATATGGTCATTTTTTGTTTTACAGTGTTTGAAAGACTACATAACTAGATTTCCACTAACTCTCAAACACCTATATGTTCTTAAAAGTGCATTAAAGTCTCACATAAGACATTGGAAAATAATGGCGCACATTTCAAAATAAAAGTAGGGTTTGTTCTGATCACAACGCCAGTACATTAAGTTACCTGGTCCTAAAAACAGGACCAGATTCATTCAGTTTAAACGACATCCACTGTGAATCTATAAAATAATTTAAAAAAGACAACATTGCATAATGGCAACTTCACTTTGGTAGCAATAACTTTTTAATAGTTTAAACAACAGGCAGAAAATAAGTCAATTTTTGTCATCGTGGGGAGTTGACATATCTGGAGGATGTATATTTACAATGAAGTGCTTCAAGGCCCCGATTCCGATTTAGGAAATGACGCCTTTCCTTACGCACGCCTTCACTCCACACTTCTCAGTAGTTGGTATTCAGACTTACCTTATTTGATATTTTGGCATTTTATTAGGAAACCCCAGTAGCTGTTGCGATAGCAGCAGCTAGTCTTCCTGGGGTCCACACACAAAAAAATAGAACATGATCTAATACAGAACATGAATAGACAAGAACAGCTCAAAGACAGAACTATATACATGTAAAAACAGCCCACATTGCCTACATATCAATACTGTACACACAAATATCTGGGTCAAAACGAGGAGAGGCGCTGTGCCGTGAGGTGTTGCTTTATCTGTTTATTGAAACCAGGTTGGCTGTTTATTTGATTGATACGAGATAGAAGGAAGTTCCATGCAATAATGGCTCTATATAATACTGTACGCTTTGTTGAATTTGTTCTGGATTTGAGGACTGTGAAAAGACCCCTGGTGGCATGTCTGGTAGGGGGGTGTGTGTGTGTGTGTGTGTGTCAGAGCTGTGTGTAAGTTAACTATGCAAACAATTTCGGATTTTCAACACATTGTTTCTTATGAAAAGAACAAGTGATGCAGTCAGCCTCTCCTCATCTCTTATCCAAGAGAGACTGGGCATGCATAGCATTTATATCAGCCCTCTGATTACAATGACGAGCATGACGTGCCGCTCTGTTCTGGGACAGCTGCAGCTTCACTAGGTCTTTCTTTGCAGCAGTCAATCACACGACTGGAGAATAATGAAGATAAGACAAAACTAGAGCCTGCGGGACTTGTTTGTTTTGATGATGACAGTTTACAATCTAATGTAAAATCAAGTTATGTAGTCTCCTCCACTTGTTCAATAGTTCAACCGTTGAGGTGTATAACAGGCTTTGCAGGATTGGTTTTCTGTTTAAATGTAATTCAATTTCTGAAAACCCTCCCACATTTTCTCTGGTGGACTTTCCATTCAATAGGGGGTTTTCCACTATATTTCTCTTAACATCCCTTTGAATATCCCTTTAAATACGGTGTACCTTTAATTATAATTTTTGCAGACAGACTTAAAATACATTGAGAGAACGGGTACAGAAAATAGGGATCAATGAAAGACAGGCATCTAAATATATGCATTTAAATCTCAGTTTTAACACAAACTGGTAGATTTAAAAAAAATACTCTAATCTTGTAGATTATTGAGGCATATTTTAGGGTTTTAGGAAAGTATGTATGAATCGTAACAAAACAAGTTTGGAGAGCCTTTAGGCACAAAATATATCGATGAATAAAACAATACAGTGGTTTGATTGATTCTGAAGATTGCCAGATTCAGTTCTTTAACCCATGGTAATGTTGGAAGATTAATGTACATGGAACTATAACAGGGAGAATAGTGTACAATAGTAGGCTATACCCCCATCTACTACCTGCTCTAACCATGGAACTGTTATAACAGGGAGAATAGTGTACACATCGTAGGCTATACCCCCATCTATAACCTGCTCTAACCATGGAGCTGTTATAACAGGGAGAAGTGTACACATCGTAGGCTATACCCCCATCTATTACCTGCTCTAACCATTAAGCTGTTATAACAGGGAGAATAGTGTACAATAGTAGGCTATACCCCCATCTATTACCTGCTCTAACCATGGAACTGTTATAACAGGGAGAATAGTGTACACATCGTAGGCTATACCCCCATCTACTACCTGCTCTAACCATGGAACTGTTATAACAGGGAGAATAGTGTACACATCGTAGGCTATACCCCCATCTACTACCTGCTCTAACCATGGAACTATGTGATGACACAGCCAACTATTTTGTTTTGCATCAGGTTCAAACTGTTACGGCTTGGTCTGCATTCCACTTAATTTTTTAAAAATGTTTTAATGTGTTTAATTTACTTTTAGTATTTTATTTAAAAAAATTATTTTTGTATCATTTTTTTTTTTTTTTGCACTCCACTCCATTTGTATTAAAATGTTTTAATTTATTTATTTTTAGTATTTACATTTTTTTGTATATTTTTCTATCATTATTATTAATTTTTTTGCACTCCACTCCATAGCGATTTAATTAGCCCATATGTCTGTTTTTTTATTTTGCTATATTATTAACCGTTACTAACGATCCTCGGCAACAACCACATGGCGGTGACGGCGTTTACCGAGGAAACAAATGGAGCTAAACGAAACAATGGAATGAAATAGAATGATAATATAGTCAATACCAACTGAAGGGAACGAACAGTACATTGTGTTGTTATTAGGACTACTGACGGTCGATACTGATAGTGACTAATATTTAACAAGATAGAAACAGGAAACAGAGAAAGTCGGGATAGACTACAATTAATACATTCGCGAGTTTAAAGGCTGCACAACTTAAATTCTGCATAATGGCACAGCGTTTCATGAACTTTACCGTGGGAAAGCTGATATGCTTTAGTTTGCTGCTATAAAACTGGGTTTCACATTTGTCTCCAGAGTTTTACAAGGTAAAATAGATCTAAAACAAGTGTCATTTATATTTACAATTCCCTTTTCCAAACGGATGACTCCTTTAGCTAGCTGTTATCAATATCTCTTATCGAGTAGTACATTACAGTGCGTGGAGAGGGGTGTTATTTCTAATCAGGAAAAAATAAAATGATGTTTTTCCCGCTTGGAACCGGTATGTTTGCTCGAGTTTATTCATGGTTTCCGGGTGTGTAACGGTGGTGGAATTAGGAGGGAATTAAGTTACGGTCAGAATCTGGTGTAACAGTAGACACACCTTCATTTCCTCCATCTCCACCCAAAACGAATAGACCTGTTCTCATGCTTAAAGACACACTACGCAGAAACGCTCCGCCATTTCTGGTTACTACAATTTTAATAGTTTGTTTTGTCACATATAAACGTAGGCAGTAGGCAATCAAGTGTAGTGTAAATAATAATTGTACCATCTAAACCGCTGTGAAATATATTTTCAATAACCAAAAATATTGTATTTTCAGCAGTTTGAAGCTGGTGTACAAAAAAACGAAAGTTTAAAAAAAAAAATACAAAAACGAAACTTAAAAACGGGAAGCATAGAAATAGGGCACATAGAACAGATCTACCACTTCTTAGCACTTGCTTTCAATGAGAACGACAGATCTATAATACACATTTCTATTTTGTATTTTGTCCTGTCATGCAACAAAAAAAAAGTACATATTGCAGCTTCAAGTTTAAAGTCAGAAAAACGCATATAGAGAAAAGTACATAAAAAGGGAATAACTCAGACGGGAATCGAGGCCTCTGGGAACAACTTCATAATAACCTGAAAGGTCTACATGTGCAAATGAGTCATTTGTTCTTGATTTATTTGACAGGAACGTGTAACTGTTACCAGATACCAGGATAGCCTGATCCCCCCCCTCCCTGTGCTCTTGTTTACTCCATGACTGTCAATTGGCATGACAATGAGTGACAGGGAGTTGGCATGATAACACAAACAGACTGGCCCTCAGGCTAGGACGAGGGAACTGTTACAACTTGTTTATGTGGGGAATGACGAGCTGCTTTTTTATTTTTACAGAACAGAAACAGTGGAGGTGAACTTCATATAAAGCATAAAAGGATGAGTTTAAAAATATTTTATTTTATTTTAGTTACTGTTTAGGAGGCGAGGGGTAAGCTTTCTGCTACCTATCTTCTGTCCACTCTGCTCTATTCCCTGTTTTGGCCTGGTCCAAAGTAGTCCACCGTATAAGGAGTAGGGTGCTCTTTGGGACAAACACCTAACCACAATACCATAGTAGATAGTATGACACAGTGCAGTCCGCAACAACAGCAGCTAGGAGGAGTGACGCGGCAAACCCAAGCCCCTCTACAGTTGTGATAACCAGCTAGAACATGGGCCCCCTGTGAGGACGCAGTTTGGCAGCTGCCCTCAATGGATGGTTGCATTCTACAGTGTCTTATATAGAAAGCGTACATTTACACACACACACACACACACACACACACTATTAAAATCCAGCTTCAATCACAGCATTTTGTGAAGACAAAAATAAATGAGTGAACATGTGTAGGTTAAGAGCCTTTTCATATCCAAACGGTGTACATCAGCAGACACATTAATAGGCCAACCTAAAAAAATAATCATAATAATTTTACATGCATGCATTAGATATTCAGTGAAAAGTTACTGGTCAGTTTGTCCTCTCTAGCCATTAGAGATGGCGTGTTCCAATTCATCTCTTTCCTTCCATCACAGTGACACCCTATTCCCTTCAGAGTGCACTTACCAGGGCTTTATTTGTGCATTATATAGGGAACAATAGGGTGCCATTTGAGCCTCTAACCAAGAGGAGAGGTTGTCTGTGTCTTTTTATTTCTTTAACATTACAAAAATACAAAAAGGAAAAAACGAAAACGTTCCATTCTACTTTTACAAAAACAAGTATATGACATGTTTTATGTGGTTAAGGGACATTTTTTGTTCATGATTATGATCATTGTAATCATTTTAAAGACTTTTCTTTTGCCAATATTTGTTAATAAAGTACAGTGTTTTATGTGTATAACGATAGTTTCCAACTGACTTTCCAATATTTAGATGAAAAGACAAGATTCTAATCTGAAAACGCAATTCGAGGCTAACCAATAGGAAGTAACACAACAAGCAAGTGGGTGTAGATGAACCAATCAGGATCAACAGGAGCACCCGCCTTCAGTGGTCGGAGGCTCCTGCGGTTGGTCCATCTTGATGTCAATCACTGGGGGGAAAGACAGGTTAAGGAAGCTTTGGGAAGGTATTTGCATAAACAAGTTTACCATTAGCTCTTTTCAATTCTACGGCTGTACACCAGCGAAACAGAATTCAATGTCTTCATCTAAAATTAGTCTTACCCTGATTCCTGGCTCCACATCTCCTCGCCTCCTTCTCAATTGTATTGAAGGAGAGGATATAAGGCTCCTCCTCTCAGACGTTCTTATCCAATAGGTTTTGAGAAGGATGTGAAGAAGTGGATGTGAGGAATCGAGGAATTGGTGAATTGAAAAAAAAAAATGAAAAAAAAAAGGTATCTTAATTGTCTCTGTAACTCAGGGATGGAGCTTCACTGTCCTCGAAAGTCATAACATCGGGTACTGTTTTAATTTGGACCTGCAGTATGATCTCTGTGACGCTAGGTGGTGCTGTTGTTCATCGACGACTAAAAATCTCACCTTTTTTCAAAGGCAGCAATGCAACGAGGGCGTTATAACAGGGTCACGGATCAACTGTCCAATATTTACTCCTCCTGTGGAACACAGAGCTCTTACTTTGAAAGTTTAACTTTAGCTTCTTTAATTCAGGCCCAGTATGACTTAACCCATTACCACAAAAAAATGGAAGAGGCAAGTACATTTTTTAATTTTTTAAAAGACAACCCATTACCATCTTCTTTACCAGGACAGCTAGGAGAGTGGATAGGAGGAGTAAATCATCAATTTTTATGAGATGTTAAGATAGGTCTCTTTCCCGTAGTATATTAGCTACTGTTAGTCAAATACAACCATTCAATACACACAGTAAGCAAAGCACCAGCATTTAGTCAAGAAAATAACAAGAGAAAATACCAAGAGATGGATAGACTTTACAATCATATCTGCACAGTCACTTTAACCATATCTACATGTACATACTACCTCAATCAGCCTGACTAACCGGTGTCTGTATGTAGCCTCTCTACTGTACATAGTCTCTCTACTGTATATAGTCTCTCTACTGTTTATAGTCTCTCTACTGTATATATCCTCTCTATTGTATGTAGCCTCTCTACTGTATATAGTCTCTCTACTGTTTATAGTCTCTCTACTGTATATAGCCTCTACTGTATATAGCCTCTCTACTGTATATAGCCTCTCTACTGTATATAGCCTCTCTACTGTATATAGTCTCTCTACTGTTTATAGTCTCTCTACTGTATATATCCTCTCTATTGTATGTAGCCTCTCTACTGTATGTAGCCTCTCTACTGTATATAGCCTCTCTACTGTATATAGCCTCTCTACTGTATATAGCCTCTCTACTGTATATAGTCTCTCTACTGTATATAGTCTCTCTACTGTATGTAACCTCTACTGTATATAGCCTCTACTGTATATAGCCTCTACTGTATATAGCCTCTCTACTGTACATAGCCTCTCTACTGTATATAGCCTCTCTACTGTATATAGTCTCTCTACTGTATATAGTCTCTCTACTGTATGTAACCTCTCTACTGTATATAGCCTCTACTGTATATAGCCTCTACTGTATATAGCCTCTCTACTGTACATAGCCTCTCTACTGTATATAGCCTCTCTACTGTATATAGTCTCTCTACTGTATATAGCCTCTCTACTGTATATAGCCTCTCTTCTGTACATAGCCTCTCTACTGTATATAGTCTCTCTTCTGTACATAGCCTCTCTACTGTATATAGCCTCTCTACTGTATATAGTCTCTCTTCTGTATATAGCCTCTCTACTGTATATATCCTCTCTACTGTATATAGCCTCTACTGTATATAGCCTCTCTACTGTATTTAGCCTCTCTAGTGTATATAGCCTCTACTGTATATAGTCTCTCTACTGTATATAGCCTCTCTACTGTATATAGCCTCTCTACTGTATATAACCTCTCTACTGTATATAGTCTCTCTACTGTATATAGCCTCTCTACTGTATATAGCCTCTCTACTGTATATAGCCTGTCTTTTTACTGTTGTTTTTATTTCTTTACCTACCTATTGTTCACCTAACACCTTTTTTGCACTATTGGTTAGAGCCTGTAAGTCAGCATTTCATGAGGTCTACTACACCTGTTGTATTCAGCATTTCATTGTGAGGTCTACTACACCTGTTGTATTCAGCATTTCACTGTGAGGTCTACTACACCTGTTGTATTCAGCATTTCACTGTGAGGTCTACTACACCTGTTGTATTCAGCATTTCACTGTAAGGTCTACTACACCTGTTGTATTCAGCATTTCACTGTGAGGTCTACTACACCTGTTGTATTCAGCATTTCACTGTAAGGTCTACTACACCTGTTGTATTCAGCATTTCACTGTGAGGTCTACTACACCTGTTGTATTCAGCATTTCAGTGTGAGGTCTACTACACCTGTTGTATTCAGCATTTCACTGTGAGGTCTACTACACCTGTTGTATTCAGCATTTCACTGTGAGGTCTACTACACCTGTTGTATTCAGCATTTCACTGTAAGGTCTACTACACCTGTTGTATTCAGCATTTCACTGTGAGGTCTACTACACCTGTTGTATTCAGCATTTCACTGTAAGGTCTACTACACCTGTTGTATTCAGCATTTCACTGTAAGGTCTACTACACCTGTTGTATTCAGCATTTCACTGTGAGGTCTACTACACCTGTTGTATTCAGCATTTCACTGTAAGGTCTACTACACCTGTTGTATTCAGCATTTCACTGTAAGGTCTACTACACCTGTTGTAGTCAGCATTTCACTGTAAGGTCTACTACACCTGTTGTATTCAGCACACGTGACAAATAAACATTGATTTGATTTGACCTCACAGACACCGGTCTGATAAATGACTGTCTCTCTGCCTGCGTTGCAAATGGCCCCTTATTCCCTACATATAGGGCACTGCAAATGGCTGCTTATTCTCTACATATAGGGCACTACAAATGGCCCCTTATTCTCTACGTATAGGGCACTACAAATGGCCCCTTATTCTCTACATATAGGGCACTTCAAATGGCACCTTATTCCCTACATATAGGGCACTACAAATGGCCCCTTATTCCCTACATATAGGGCACTACAAATGGCCCCTTATTCCCTACATATA
This sequence comes from Oncorhynchus clarkii lewisi, assembly GCF_045791955.1. Taxonomy (NCBI): domain Eukaryota; kingdom Metazoa; phylum Chordata; class Actinopteri; order Salmoniformes; family Salmonidae; genus Oncorhynchus; species Oncorhynchus clarkii. The sequence continues at coordinate 3,950,179 of NC_092147.1, forward strand.
GGGCACTACAAATGGCACCTTATTCCCTACATATAGGGTACAACAAATGGCACCTTATTCCCTACATATAGGGCACTACAAATGGCACCTTATTCCCTACATATAGGGCACTACAAATGGCACCTTATTCCCTACATATAGGACACTACAAATGGCACTTTATTCCCTACATATGGGGCACTACAAATGGCACCTTATTCCCTACTTTTGGGGCACTACTTTTGATCCTGGCCTGGTGCCCTATAAAGGGAATAGGGTGCACTATGAAGGCAATAGGGTGCACTATGAAGGGAATAGGGTGCACTATGAAGGGAATAGGGTATACTGTGAAGGGAATAGGGTGCACTGTGAAGGGACTAGGGTGCAGTGTCTCCTGACCCCTCCTGTCTCAGCCTCCAGTATTTATGCTGCAGTAGTTTATGTGTCGGGGGGCTGGGGTCAGTTTGTTATATCTGGAGTACTTCTCCTGTCCTATTCGGTGTCCTGTGTGAATCTAAGTGTGCGTTCTCTAATTCTCTCCTTCTCTCTCTCTTTCTCTCTCTCGGAGGACCTGAGCCCTAGGACCATGCCCCAGGACTACCTGACATGATGACTCCTTGCTGTCCCCAGTCCACCTGGCCGTGCTGCTGCTCCAGTTTCAACTGTTCTGCCTTATTATTATTCGACCATGCTGGTCATTTATTAACATTTGAACATCTTGGCCATGTTCTGTTATAATCTCCACCCGGCACAGCCAGAAGAGGACTGGCCACCCCACATAGCCTGGTTCCTCTCTAGGTTTCTTCCTAGGTTCTGGTCTTTCTAGGGAGTTTTTCCTAGCCACCGTACTTCTACACCTGCATTGCTTGCTGTTTGGGGCTTTAGGCTGGGTTTCTGTACAGCACTTTGAGATATCAGCTGATGTACGAAGGGCTTTATAAATACATTTGATTTGATTTGGCACTATGAAGGGACTCGGGTGCACTATGAAGGGAATAGGGTGCAGTATGAAGGCAATAGGGTGCAATATGAAGGGAATAGGGTGCACTATGAAGGCAATAGGGTGCACTATGAAGGCAATAGGGTGCACTATGAAGGGAATAGGGTGCACTATGGTGGGAATAGGGTGCACTATGAAGGGAATAGGGTGCACTATAAAGGGAATAGGGTGCACTATGAAGGCAATAGGGTGCACTATAAAGGGAATAGGGTGCACTATGTAGGGAATAGGGTGCACTATGTAGGGAATAGGGTGCACTATGAAGGGAATAGGGTGCACTATGAAGGCAATAGGGTGCACTATGAAGGCAATAGGGTGCACTATGAAGGGAATAGGGTGCACTATAAAGGGAATAGGGTGCACTATAAAGGGAATAGGGTGCACTATGAAGGGAATAGGGTGCACTATGAAGGGAATAGGGTGCACTATGAAGGGAATAGGGTGCACTATAAAGGGAATAGGGTGCACTATATAGGGAATAGGGTGCACTATAAAGGGAATAGGGTGCACTATGTAGGGAATAGGGTGCACTATGAAGGGAATAGGGTGCACTATGAAGGGAATAGGGTGCACTATGAAGGGAATAGGGTGCACTATGAAGGGAATAGGGTGCACTATATAGGGAATAGGGTGCACTATGAAGGGAATAGGGTGCACTATGTAGGGAATAGGGTGCACTATGTAGGGAATAGGGTGCACTATGAAGGGAATATGGTGCACTATAAAGGGAATAGGGCGCACTATGTAGGGAATAGGGCGCACTATGTAGGGAATAGGGCGCACTATGAAGGGAATAGGGTGCACTATAAAGGGAATAGGGTGCACTATGTAGGGAATAGGGTGCACTATGTAGGGAATAGGGTGCACTATGTAGGGAATAGGGTGCACTTTGAAGGGAATAGGGTGCACTATGAAGGCAATAGGGTGCACTATGAAGGGAATAGGGTGCACTATGAAGGCAATAGGGTGCACTATGAAGGCAATAGGGTGCCGTTTGGGACACACAGGGGATCCGAGGAGCTAGAAGCCAGGCTGTTTTTCAGATTCCTATTAACATGGACGACCCTGTTCCATCAGAAGGCTGCCTTGTACAGAGACCTCCTCCTCTCCTCTCCCTCTCTGCAGCGGAAATTATATGCAGGCCAGGGCCTAAAGCAAGAGAAGAGATTGCTCCATACTAGAAACCAGAGGGGAGGTTCGTGCCTCAGGCCTTGACACCCGACAGTAAATCACACACTTCAGGATGACCCACCCTTCTCTCATCCCAAAACACACCCTGCCCCCATTTCAAACAGGCAATTATAACAACTGGATCTCGTAAATATAAATATCTGCCCTCAATTCCCCCCCCCCCCCCCACACACCCCAAAGATATAGGGCAAGACGGTCGATCGTTCAGAACTTCTGTCTGTGTTTTAATGTTTTAACTACCAAATCCCTGGTGGACTGTTACAGGAAAAAGCAGAGCTGGCATTTTATGTTTATTGTCACTGGAGGACCACTGGTCTTATGTGTGCATGTGTGTGTTGGCTTTGTGTACTTCCATGCATACTTAGCGAGTTTCCTTAATCACGAAAGAAGTGTACTTACATGTGCCCTGTGCCCCTCCCCTTCCCCTCATCATGTCTCCTTTTAATGGATGTTGCCTCTCTCTTCCCCAGTAGGGAGATCGATACTGTCCAGGGGGGCCTCTCTCTTCCCCAGTAGGGAGATCGATACTGTCCAGAGGGGCCTCTCTCTTCCCCAGTAGGGGGATCGATACTGTCCAGAGGGGCCTCTCTCTTCCCCAGTAGGGAGATCGATACTGTCCAGAGGCCTCTCTCTTCCCCAGTGGGGAGATCGATACTGTTCAGAGAGGCCTCTCTCGTCCCCAGTAGGGAGATCGATACTGTCCAGAGGTCTCTCTCTTCCCCCAGTAGGGAGATCGATACTGTCCAGAGGCCTCTCTCTTCCCCAGTAGGGAGATCGATACTGTCCAGAGGCCTCTCTCTTCCCCAGTAGGGAGATCGATACTGTCCAGCGGCCTCTCTCTTCCCCAGTAGGGAGATCGATACTGTCCAGCGGCCTCTCTCTTCCCCAGTAGGGAGATCGATACTGTCCAGGGGGGCCTCTCTCTTCCCCAGTAGGTAGATCGATACTGTCTAGAGGCCTCTCTCTTCCCCAGTAGGGAGATCGATACTGTCCAGAGAGGCCTCTCTCTTCCCCAGTAGGGAGATTGATACTGTCTAGAGGCCTCTCTCTTCCCCAGTAGGGAGATCGATACTGTCCAGAGGGGCCTCTGTAACAACACAGGCTCACATTCCATGAAGACAAAGGATGTGTGTCTATTCCTTACGCAGTACACTACTTTAGACCAAAGCCCTATGGGCCCTGGGAATAGGGTGCCATTTGGGAATCACATATAATGTCAGCAGAGACACAGAGGGCCTGTCTCAAATCAAATCAAATGTTATTTGTCACATACACATGGTTAGCAGATGTTAATGCGCGTGTAGCGAAATGCTTGTGCTTCTAGTTCCGACAATGCAGTAATAACCAACAAGTAATCTAGCTAACAATTCCAAAACTACTGTCTTATACACACAAGTGTAAAGGGATAAAGAATATGTACATAAAGATATATGAATGAGTGATGGTACAGAACGGCATAAGCAAGATGCAGTAGATGGTATCAGTATATACATATGAGATGAGTAATGTAGGGTATGTAAACAAAGTGGCATAGTTTAAAGTGGCTAGTGATACATGTATTACATCAAGATGGCAAGATGCAGTAGATGATATAGAGTACAGTATATACATATGAGATGAGTAATGTAGGGTATGTAAACATTATATTAAGTAGCATTGTTTAAAGTGGCTAGTAATACATTTTTTACATAAATGTTTCCATTATTAAAGTGGCTGGAGTTGAGTCAGTGTCAATGTCAGTGTGTTGGCAGCAGCCACTCTATGTTAGTCGTGGCTGTTTAACAGTCTGATGGCCTTGAGATAGATGCTGTTTTTCAGTCTCTCGGTCCCAGCTTTGATGCACCTGTACTGACCTCGCCTTCTGGATGATAGCGGGGTGAACAGGCAGTGGCTCGGGTGGTTGTTGTCCTTGTTGATCTTTATGGCCTTCCTGTGACATCGGGTGGTGTAGGTGTCCTGGAGGGTAGGTAGTTTGCCCCCGGTCATACGTTGTGCAGACCTCACCACCCTCTGGAGAGCCTTACCGTTGTGGTTGGAGCAGTTGCTGTACCAGGCGGTGATACAGCCCGACAGGATGCTCTCGATTGTGCATCTGTAAAAGGTTGTGAGTGCTTTTGGTGACAAGCCAAATTTCTTCAGCCTCCTGAGGTTGAAGAGGCGCTGCTGCGCCTTCTTCACGATGCTGTCTGTGTGGGTGGACCAATTCAGTTTGTCCGTGATGTGTACGCCGAGGAACATAAAACTTGCTACCCTCTCCACTACTGTCCCATCGATGTAGATAGGGGGGTGTTCCCTCTGCTGTTTCCTGAAGTCCACAATCATCTCCTTTTGTTTTGTTGACGTTGAGTGTGAGGTTATTTTCCTGACACCACACTCCGAGGGCCCTCACCTCCTCCCTGTAGGCCGTCTCGTTGTTGTTGGTAATCAAGCCTACCACTGTTGTGTCGTCTGCAAACTTGATGATTGAGTTGGAGGCGTGCGTGGCCACGCAGTCGTGGGTGAACAGGGAGTACAGGAGAGGGCTTCAGAACGCACCCTTGTGGGGCCCCAGTGTTGAGGATCAGCGGGGAGGAGATGTTGTTGCCTACCCTCACCACCTGGGGGCGGCCCGTCAGGAAGTCCAGTACCCAGTTGCACAGGGCGGGGTCGAGACCCAGCGTCTCGAGCTTGATGACAAGTTTGGAGGGTACTATGGTGGTAAATGCTGAGCTGTAGTCGATGAACAGCATTCTCACATAGGTATTCCTCTTGTCCAGATGGGTTAGGACAGTGTGCAGTGTGGTTGAGATTGTGTCGACTGTGGACCTATTGGGGCGGTAAGCAAATTGGAGTGGGTCTAGGGTGTCAGGTCGGGTGGAGGAGATGTTGTCCTTGATTAGTCTCTCAAAGCACTTCATGATGACGGAAGTGAGTGCTATGGGGTGGTAGTCGTTTAGCTCAGTTACCTTAGCTTTCTTGGGAACAGGAACAATGGTGGTCCTCTTGAAGCATGTGGGAACAGCAGACTGGGATAAGGATTGATTGAATATGTCCGTAAACATACCAGCCAGCTGGTCTGCGCATGCTCTGAGGACGCGGCTGGGGATGCCGTCTGGGCCTGCAGCCTTGCGAGGGTTAACACGTTTAAATGTTTTACTCATGTCGGCTGCAGTGAAGGAGAGTCCGCAGGTTTTGGTAGCGGGCCGTGTCAGTGGCACTGTATTGTCTTCAAGAGAGCAAAGACGCTGTTTAGTCTGCCTGGGAGCAAGACATCCTGGTCCGTGACGGGGCTGGTTTTCTTTTTGTAATCCGTGATTGACTGTAGACCCTGCCACATACCTCTTGTGTCTGAGCCGTTGAATGTGACTCTACTTTGTCTCTATACTGACACTTAGCTTGTTTGATTGCCTTGCGGAGGGAATAGCTACACTGTTTGTATTCGACCCTATTCCTTACGCAGTACCCTACTTTAGACCAAAGCCCTACGGGCCCTGCTCAAAACGTAGTGCACTACGTAGGGAAAAGGGTGCCATTTGGGAATCACATATAATGTCAGCAGAGACACAGAGTGCCTGGAGGAGAGGAGGACAGGGGAGGAGGGAAGGACATCAGCGTCACCCTGATGCCCTGTCATAAAGCAGGGTCCCTATATTCCTTCACCTCATCCCCCTCTCCTCCACCACCTCAGACATCTGCAACCTCCCGAGCCCATTAAAACAAATTAAAATCCGGAGAAAACACAGACAGGGATGGAGATTAAAGGTAATTATCTGATCCTGGATTGGGGTGGAAACATTGAGGAAATTAGACTACTGTAGCAGACAAACAGAAGGCCCAGACCGTTAATTAGACTACTGTAGCAGACAAACAGAAGGTCCAGACCATTAATTAGACTACTGTAGCAGACAAACAGAAGGTCCAGACTGTTAATTAGACTACTGTATCAGACAAACAGAAGGTCCAGACCGTTAATTAGACTACTGTAGCAGACAAGCAGAAGGTCCAGACCGTTAATTAGACTACTGTAGCAGATGGTACCAAGAATATGCATATCCTTGCTTCAGGTCCTGAGCTACAGACACTTAGATTTGGGTGAGTCATTTTAGGCGAAAATTGAAAAAAAGGGTCAGATCCTTAATTAATGAGAGAACAGAACAGGAAGTGAACAGAGCAGAACAGAGCAGGAAGAGAACAGAGCAGAAAGGGTATAGAGCAGGAAGAGAACAGAGCAGGAAGAGAACAGAGCAGGAAGAGAACAGATCAGAACAGAGCAGAATGAGAACAGAGCAGGAAGAGAACAGAGCAGGAAGAGAACAGAGCAGAACAGAGCAGGAAGAGAACAGAGCAGGAAGAGAACAGAGCAGGAAGAGAACAAAGCAGGAAGAGAACAGAGCAGAACAGAGCAGGAAGAGAACAGAGCAGGAAGAGAACAGAGAAGGAAGAGAACAGAGCAGAACAGAGCAGGAAGAGAACAGAGCAGGAAGAGAACAGAGCAGAGCAGGAAGAGAACAGAGCAGAACAGAGCAGGAAGTGAACAGAGCAGGAAGAGAACAGAGCAGAACAGAGCAGGAGAGGAACAGAGCAGAATAGAGCAGGAAGAGAACAGAGCAGGAAGAGAACAGAGCAGAACAGAGCAGGAAGAGAACAGAGCAGAACAGAGCAGGAAAAGAACAGAGCAGAAAGAGAACAGAGCAGGAAGAGAACAGAGCAGAACAGAGCAGGAAGAGAACAGAGCAGAACAGAGCAGGAAGAGAACAGAGCAGGAAGAGAACAGAGCAGAACAGAGCAGGAGAGGAACAGAGCAGAACAGAGCAGGAAGAGAACAGAGCAGGAAGAGAACAGAGCAGAACAGAGCAGGAAGAGAACAGAGCAGGAAGAGAACAGAGCAGAACAGAGCAGGAAGAGAACAGAGCAGGAAGAGAACAGAGCAGAACAGAGCAGGAAGAGAACAGAGCAGAACAGAGCAGGAAAAGAACAGAGCAGAACAGAGCAGGAAGAGAACAGAGCAGGAAGTGAACAGAGCAGAAAGAGAACAGAGCAGGAAGAGAACAGAGCAGAACAGAGCAGGAAGAGAACAGAGCAGAACAGAGCAGGAAGAGAACAGAGCAGGAAGAGAACAGAGCAGAACAGAGCAGGAGAGGAACAGAGCAGAACAGAGCAGGAAGAGAACAGAGCAGGAAGAGAACAGAGCAGAACAGAGCAGGAAGAGAACAGAGCAGGAAGAGAACAGAGCAGAACAGAGCAGGAGAGGAACAGAGCAGAACAGAGCAGGAAGAGAACAGAGCAGGAAGAGAACAGAGCAGAACAGAGCAGGAAGAGAACAGAGCAGGAAGAGAACAGAGCAGAACAGAGCAGGAGAGGAACAGAGCAGAACAGAGCAGGAAGAGAACAGAGCAGAACAGAGCAGGAAGAGAACAGAGCAGGAAGTGAACAGAGTAGGAAGAGAACAGAGCAGAACAGAGCAGGAAGAGAACAGAGCAAGAAGTGAACAGAGCAGGAAGAGAACAGAGCAGGAAGAGAACAGAGCAAGAAGTGAACAGAGCAGGAAGTGAACAGAGCAGGAAGTGAACAGAGCAGAACAGAGCAGGAAGAGAACAGAGCAGGAAGAGAACAGAGCAAGAAGTGAACAGAGCAGGAAGAGAACAGAGCAGAACAGAGCAGGAAGAGAACAGAGCAGGAAGTGAACAGAGCAGGAAGTGAACAGAGCAGGAAGAGAACAGAAATATAACTCTCAACTATCCAGTTGGTCTGCATTAATTGAATAAAACCAAAGGCAACTGGACACATTTTTTGACACCAAACTATGCAAATGCCTATTAAAGGCCTTGTTGACAGTGTGCCTGGCACTAGAAGTGGAGAGTTGGATGGTGGAGGGGGGGGGGGGGCACTACAGTCTAGTGGGTTAGTTTGTGCTAATAGCCACTTGAGTGCCTTAAACATTGTTCTGGTGCCAAGATGCTGTTTACCAGATTGAAGCTTTGCTGACACATTTGTTGTGAACAAAAAAACGTCTTAACAAGCAGTAGACTTCCTCTGTGGCTCAGTTGGTAGAGCATGGCTCCAGGTCCTCTGTAGTTCAGTTAGTAGAGCATGGTCCTCTGTAGTTCAGTTGGTAGAGCATGGCTCCAGGTCCTCTGTAGGTCAGTTAGTAGAACATGGTCCTCTGTAGTTCAGTTAGTAGAGCATGGTCCTCTGTGGCTCAGTTGGTAGAGCATGGCTCCAGGTCCTCTGTAGTTCAGTTAGTAGAGCATGGTCCTCTGTAGTTCAGTTGGTAGAGCATGGCTCCAGGTCCTCTGTAGGTCAGTTAGTAGAGCATGGTCCTCTGTAGTTCAGTTGGTAGAGCATGGCTCCAGGTCCTCTGTAGTTCAGTTGGTAGAACATGGTCCTCTGTAGTTCAGTTGGTAGAACATGGCTCCAGGTCCTCTGTAGTTCAGTTGGTAGAACATGGTCCTCTGTAGTTCAGTTGGTAGAGCATGGCTCCAGGTCCTCTGTAGTTCAGTTAGTAGAACATGGTCCTCTGTAGTTCAGTTAGTAGAGCATGGTCCTCTGTAGTTCAGTTGGTAGAACATGGTCCTCTGTAGTTCAGTTGGTAGAACATGGTCCTCTGTAGTTCAGTTAGTAGAGCATGGTCCTCTGTGGCTCAGTTAGTAGAGCATGGTCCTCTGTAGTTAGTAGAACATGGTCCTCTGTATATCAGTTAGTAGAACATGGTCCTCTGTAGTTCAGTTGGTAGAGCATGGTCCTCTGTAGTTAGTAGAACATGGTCCTCTGTGGCTCAGTTAGTAGAACATGGTCCTCTGTAGCTCAGTTAGTAGAACATGGTCCTCTGTAGTTAGTAGAACATGGTCCCCTGTAGCTCAGTTAGTAGAACATGGTCCTCTGTAGTTAATAGAACATGGTCCTCTGTAGCTCAGTTAGTAGAACATGGTCCTCTGTAGTTCAGTTGGTAGAGCATGGTCCTCTGTAGTTCAGTTAGTATAACATGGTTCTCTGTAGTTCAGTTAGTAGAACATGGTCCTCTGTAGTTAGTAGAACATGGTCCTCTGTAGTTCAGTTAATAGAACATGGTCCTCTGTAGTTCAGTTGGTAGAGCATGGTCCTCTGTAGTTCAGTGAGTAGAACATGGTCCTCTGTAGTTAGTAGAACATGGTTCTCTGTAGTTCAGTTAGTAGAACATGGTCCTCTGTAGTTCAGTGAGTAGAACATGGTCCTCTGTAGTTCTGTTAGTAGAACATGGTCATCTGTAGTTCAGTTAGTAGAACATAGTCCTCTGTAGTTCAGTTAGTAGAACATGGTTCTCTGTAGTTCAGTTAGTAGAACATGGTACTCTGTAGTTCAGTGAGTAGAGCATGGTCCTCTGTAGTTCAGTTAGTAGAACATGGTTCTCTGTAGTTCAGTTAGTAGAACATGGTCCTCTGTAGTTCAGTGAGTAGAACATGGTCCTCTGTAGTTCAGTTACTATAACATGGTCCTCTGTAGTTAGTAGAGCATGGTCCTCTGTAGTTCAGTTAGTAGAACATAGTCCTCAGTAGTTCAGTTAGTAGAACATGGTACTCTGTAGTTCAGTTAGTAGAACATGGTCCTCTGTAGTTCAGTTAGTAGAACATGGTCCTCTGTAGTTCAGTTAGTAGAGCATGGTCCTCTGTAGTTCAGTTGGTAGAACATGGCTCCAGGTCCTCTGTAGTTCAGTTGGTAGAGCATGGCTCCAGGTCCTCTGTAGTTCAGTTGGTAGAGCATGGTCCTCTGTAGTTCAGTTAGTAGAGCATGGTCCTCTGTAGTTCAGTTGGTAGAACATGGCTCCAGGTCCTCTGTAGATCAGTTAGTAGAGCATGGTCCTCTGTAGTTCAGTTGGTAGAACATGGCTCCAGGTCCTCTGTAGATCAGTTAGTAGAACATGGTCCTCTGTAGTTAGTAGAACATGGTTCTCTGTAGTTTAGTTGGTAGAACATAGTACTCTGTAGTTCAGTTAGTAGAACATGGTCCTCTGTAGTTCAGTGAGTAGAACATGGTCCTCTGTAGTTCAGTTAGTAGAACATGGTCCTCTGTAGTTAGTAGAGCATGGTCCTCTGTAGTTCAGTTAGTAGAACATAGTCCTCAGTAGTTCAGTTAGTAGAACATGGTACTCTGTAGTTCAGTTAGTAGAACATGGTCCTCTGTAGTTCAGTTAGTAGAACATGGTACTCTGTAGTTCAGTTAGTAGAACATGGTCCTCTGTAGTTCAGTTAGTAGAACATGGTCCTCTGTAGTTCAGTTAGTAGAGCATGGTCCTCTGTAGTTCAGTTGGTAGAACATGGCTCCAGGTCCTCTGTAGTTCAGTTGGTAGAGCATGGCTCCAGGTCCTCTGTAGTTCAGTTGGTAGAGCATGGTCCTCTGTAGTTCAGTTAGTAGAGCATGGTCCTCTGTAGTTCAGTTGGTAGAACATGGCTCCAGGTCCTCTGTAGATCAGTTAGTAGAGCATGGTCCTCTGTAGTTCAGTTGGTAGAACATGGCTCCAGGTCCTCTGTAGATCAGTTAGTAGAGCATGGTCCTCTGTAGTTCAGTTGGTAGAACATGGCTCCAGGTCCTCTGTAGATCAGTTAGTAGAACATGGTCCTCTGTAGTTAGTAGAACATGGTTCTCTGTAGTTTAGTTGGTAGAACATAGTACTCTGTAGTTCAGTTAGTAGAACATGGTCCTCTGTAGTTCAGTTAGTAGAACATGGTCCTCTGTAGTTCAGTTAGTAGAGCATGGTCCTCTGTAGTTCAGTTGGTAGAACATGGCTCCAGGTCCTCTGTAGTTCAGTTGGTAGAGCATGGTCCTCTGTAGTTCAGTTAGTAGAACATAGTCCTCTATAGTTCAGTTAGTAGAACATGGTACTCTGTAGTTCAGTTAGTAGAACATGGTCCTCTGTAGTTCAGTTAGTAGAACATGGTCCTCTGTAGTTCAGTTAGTAGAGCATGGTCCTCTGTAGTTCAGTTGGTAGAACATGGCTCCAGGTCCTCTGTAGTTCAGTTGGTAGAGCATGGCTCCAGGTCCTCTGTAGTTCAGTTGGTAGAACATGGTCCTCTGTAGTTAGTAGAGCATGGTCCTCTGTAGTTCAGTTAGTAGAACATGGTCCTCTGTAGTTCAGTTGGTAGAACATGGCTCCAGGTCCTCTGTAGTTCAGTTGGTAGAGCATGGTCCTCTGTAGTTCAGTTAGTATGACATAGTCCTCTGTAGTTCAGTTAGTAGAACATGGTACTCTGTAGTTCAGTTAGTAGAACATGGTCCTCTGTAGTTCAGTTAGTAGAACATGGTCCTCTGTAGTTCAGTTGGTAGAGCATGGCTCCAGGTCCTCTGTAGTTCAGTTGGTAGAGCATGGTCCTCTGTAGTTCAGTTAGTAGAGCATGGTCCTCTGTAGTTCAGTTGGTAGAACATGGCTCCAGGTCCTCTGTAGATCAGTTAGTAGAACATGGTCCTCTGTAGATCAGTTAGTAGAACATGGTCCTCTGTAGTTAGTAGAACATGGTTCTCTGTAGTTCAGTTAGTAGAACATGGTCCTCTGTAGTTCAGTTAGTAGAACATAGTCCTCTGTAGTTCAGTTAGTAGAACATGGTCCTCTGTAGTTCAGTTAGTAGAACATGGTTCTCTGTAGTTCAGTTAGTAGAACATAGTCCTCTGTAGTTCAGTTAGTAGAACATGGTCCTCTGTAGTTCAGTTAGTAGAACATGGTCCTCTGTAGTTCAGTGAGTAGAACATGGTCCTCTGTAGTTCAGTTAGTAGAACATGGTCCTCTGTAGTTAGTAGAGCATGGTCCTCTGTAGTTCAGTTAGTAGAACACAGTCCTCTGTAGTTCAGTTAGTAGAACATGGTACTCTGTAGTTCAGTTAGTAGAACATGGTCCTCTGTAGTTCAGTTAGTAGAACATGGTCCTCTGTAGTTCAGTTAGTAGAACATGGTACTCTGTAGTTCAGTAAGTAGAACATGGTCCTCTGTAGTTAGTAGAGCATGGTCCTCTGTAGTTCAGTTAGTAGAACACAGTCCTCTGTAGTTCAGTTAGTAGAACATGGTACTCTGTAGTTCAGTTAGTAGAACATGGTCCTCTGTAGTTCAGTTAGTAGAACATGGTCCTCTGTAGTTCAGTTAGTAGAGCATGGTCCTCTGTAGTTCAGTTAGTAGAACATGGCTCCAGGTCCTCTGTAGTTCAGTTGGTAGAGCATGGCTCCAGGTCCTCTGTAGTTCAGTTGGTAGAGCATGGTCCTCTCTAGTTCAGTTAGTAGAGCATGGTCCTCTGTAGTTCAGTTGGTAGAACATGGCTCCAGGTCCTCTGTAGATCAGTTAGTAGAGCATGGTCCTCTGTAGTTCAGTTGGTAGAACATGGCTCCAGGTCCTCTGTAGATCAGTTAGTAGAACATGGTCCTCTGTAGTTAGTAGAACATGGTTCTCTGTAGTTCAGTTGGTAGAACATGGTCCTCTGTAGTTAGTAGAACATGGTCCTCTGTAGTTCAGTTAGTAGAACATGGTCCTCTGTAGTTCAGTTAGTAGAACATGGTCCTCTGTAGTTCAGTTAGTAGAACATGGTCCTCTGTAGTTCAGTTAGTAGAACATGGTTCTCTGTAGTTCAGTTAGTAGAACATGGCCCTCTGTAGTTCAGTTAGTAGAACATGGTCCTCTGTAGTTCAGTTAGTAGAACATGGTTCTCTGTAGTTCAGTTAGTAGAACATGGTCCTCTGTAGTTCAGTTAGTAGAACATGGTCCTCTGTAGTTCAGTTAGTAGAACATGGTCCTCTGTAGTTCAGTTAGTAGAGCATGGTCCTCTGTAGTTCAGTTGGTAGAGCATGGCTCCAGGTCTTCTGTAGGTCAGTTAGTAGAACATGGTCCTCTGTAGTTCAGTTGGTAGAGAATGGCTCCAGGTCCTCTGTAGTTCAGTTGGTAGAGCATGGCTCCAGGTCCTCTGTAGTTCAGTTGGTAGAGCATGGCTCCAGGTCCTCTGTAGTTCAGTTGGTAGAGCATTCCTCCAGGTCATCTGTAGTTCAGTTGGTAGAACATGGCTCCAGGTCCTCTGTAGGTCAGTTAGTAGAACATGGTCCTCTGTAGTTCAGTTAGTAGAACATGGTCCTCTGTAGTTCAGTTGGTAGAGCATGGTCCTCTGTAGGTCAGTTAGTAGAACATGGTCCTCTGTAGTTCAGTTGGTAGATAATGTCTCCAGGTCCTCTGTGGCTCAGTTGGTAGAGCATGGCTCGAGGTCCTCTGTAGTTCAGTTGGTAGAGCATGGCTCCAGGACCTCTGTGGTTCAGTTGGTAGAGCATGGTCCTCTGTAGCTCAGTTGGTAGAGCATGGTGCTTGTATAATCCAGGATTGTGGGTTTTTATTTCTGCTGGGATCACCCATACGAAAATGTATGCATCCATAACTGTAAGTCACTTTGCATAAAATGCTCTGCTGAATTATATTAGACTTCTGGTTGAGTTCTGATGTAGGGGACTGGTGTAGGGGACTGGTGTAGGGGACTGATGAAGGGGCTGGTGTAGGGGACTGGTGTAGGGGACTGGTGTAGGGGACTGATGAAGGGGACTGGTGTAGGGGCTGACGGAGGGGACTGGTATAGGGGCTGACGGAGGGGACTGGTGTAGGGGTCTGGTGTAGGGGACTGATGTAGGGGACTGGTGTAGGGGACTGATGTAGGGGACTGGTGTAGGGGACTGATGAAGGGGACTGGTGTAGGGGCTGACGGAGGGGACTGGTATAGGGGCTGACGGAGGGGACTGGTGTAGGGGACTGGTGTAGGGGACTGATGAAGGGGCTGGTGTAGGGGACTGATGAAGGGGACTGGTGTAGGGGCTGATGGAGGGGACTGGTATAGGGGCTGACGGAGGGGACTGGTGTAGGGGACTGGTGTAGGGGACTGATGAAGGGGACTGATGTCATTTCCCTGCCTGATGTAGGGGACTGATGTCATTTCCCTGCCTGATGTAGGGGACTGATGTAGGGGACTGATGTCCTTTCCCTGCCTGATGTAGGGGACTGATGTAGGGGACTGATGTAGGGGGCTGTGCTTAAGGGTCTGATGTAGGGGTCTGATGTAGGGGTCTGATGTAGGGGGCTGTGCTTAAGGGCTGATGTAGGGGGCTGATGTAGGGGGCTGATGTAGGGGGCTGATGTAGGGGGCTGATGTAGGGGGCTGATGTAGGACCTGATGTAGGGGACTGATGTAGGGGACTGATGTCCTTTCCCTGCCTGATGTAGGGGACTGATGTAGGGGACTGTGCTTAAGGGGCTGATGTAGGTGGCTGATGTAGGGGGCTGATGTAGGGGACTGATGTAGGGGACTGATGTCCTTTCCCTGCCTGATGTAGGGGACTGATGTAGGGGACTGATGTAGGGGACTGATGTCCTTTCCCTGCCTGATGTAGGGGACTGATGTAGGGGACTGTGCTTAAGGGGCTGATGTAGGGGGCTGATGTAGGGGGCTGATGTAGGGGACTGATGTAGGGGACTGATGTAGGGGACTGTGCTTAAGGGGCTGATGTAGGGGCTGATGTAGGGGGCTGATGTAGGGGACTGATGTAGGGGACTGATGTAGGGGACTGATGTCCTTTCCCTGCCTGATGTAGGGGACTGATGTAGGGGACTGATGTCCTTTCCCTGCCTGATGCAGGGGACTGATGTAGGGGACTGATGTCCTTTCCCTGCCTGATGTAGGGGACTGATGTAGGGGACTGATGTCCTTTCCCTGCCTGATGTAGGGGACTGATGTAGGGGACTGATGTAGGGGACTGATGTCCTTTCCCTGCCTGATGTAGGGGACTGATGTCCTTTCCCTGCCTGATGTAGGGGACTGATGTAGGGGACTGATGTAGGGGACTGATGTAGGGGACTGATGTCCTTTCCCTGCCTGATGTAGGGGACTGCTGTAGGGGTCTGAATCCTAAATGCCACCCTCTTCCCTTGATAGTGCACTACTTTGGACCAGGGCCCATAGTGCACTATAAAGGGTTTAGGGTGCCATTTGGGATGCAGACCCAGCAGCACGCTGCCGTGACTTCACTGATGACTGATGGCGGACGATTCCTGTCACTACATTAAATCACACAGCCCAGCCGAGACGAGGTGAGACGAAGCCACTTCCCAAACCCCAGCAGCTGCCGACATCCTCACCCTGTCAACACGACCACACAGAGCCTGTCAGGCCCCACAGCTCAAACACAGCTAGCCATC